>NC_057722.1:60989341-61036574 GCF_004010195.1 Chiloscyllium plagiosum
GGGGTGAACTCGGATTTCACCAGTTTCCTCATTCCCCCTCCCCCCACCTTGTCTCAGTCTAATCCATCGAATTCAGCACCGCCTTCCTAACCTGCAATCCTCTTCCCGACCTCTCCGCCCCCCCCCCAGTCTGACCTATCACCCTCACCTTGTCCTCTTTCCACCTATCACATTTCCGACGCCCCTCCCCCAAGTCCCTCCTCCCTATCTTTTATCTTAGCCTGCTGGACCAACTTTCCTCATTCCTGAAGAAGGGCTAATGCCCGAAACGTCGATTCTCCTGTTCCCTAGATGCTGCCTGACCTGCTGCGCTTTTCCACCATCCCACACTTGGCCAAACTCATTTTTCTCTTCATTGGATACTTCAGTAACGTCCATAATGGAAACTAAAACCATTATTGAAGTTGGGGTTTGGACACCAATCAATTCCAAAGGATAACAAAGGTGGCAGGAGAGTGAGCTCTGTATATGAATGGGTTTTAACTACTTTTCTTCTCACACAGAGAATGAATTTAGTGTTGTCATTACCTTCTGAAATTCAATAACAGTTTCATTACAGAGCCCTGCTCTGAGTTTGTGATCACGTTCAGTTCAATCTGATTCAGCTTTCAGTCATCCCTTCAAAGAGCAACACTTTTGTTTTAAGAACAGGTTTTTTTTAGCAAGTTTTAAAGAATAAAGAGCAACAGACATAATGAGCAGAAATTAATCCATGAAATTTGATTGCACTGAAAGACATTAAATACATTTCAGATAGAAGTCTGTGGGAGCAGCAATAGCTTCAGGTAATTTGGGAATTGTGGCTCCAGAGAGAATGAACTGAGCTCAGGGTTAAAGGAGACAGAGAGAACTGGGGCTAGGGACAAATCCAAATCTGACCAAACATCATCACTGACCCAAAGCACAAAAAGTGCTGCTAATGTGCAGCACAGATTGAGTTGCCAATCCTTAAGAAACTGTAGGTTGGTCTCTTGGATGCAACTCATAATTAAGCAAAATTGTAGGTAACTTTGAAAAAATTTGCAATTTTCCATTTTGCATTTTTAATAATAGCTTTGTTGATTGGTTTCGGAGTCGGATGGTTAAAAAATTCTGACAATCAAGAATTATTCAACAAGAATTATCCAACAAAGTCCTGAAGAGGCTGCTCATTTCCACTGTCATAGCTCAGTATGACATGAGGATTAAAAAGGTAAAAACAATGACTGCAGATGCTGGAAACCAGATTCTGGATCAGTGGTGCTGGAAGAGCACAGCAATTCAGGCAGCATCCGAGGACAGGCAAAATCGACGTTTCGGGCAAAAGCCCTTCATCAGGAATTTTTGCCTGTCCTCGGATGCTGCCTGAATTGCTGTGCTCTTCCAGCACCACTGATCCAGATGACATGAGGATTGACATACTAGGGTTGTGAATTTGGAAGGTGATGTTTGAGGAGCTTGGGTAAGTTATAGCAAGTGTAAAGCTTACAGGATTCAGGTTTTTGTGTTGCTATGAAGCTGCTGAATCAATTATAGCATGACAGTGGAACTTTTCAAATGATAAGGGGAGGAGGCAGGGTGAATGCATGGAGTGGACTTCTTAAAAGCTACAACGTCAATATGTTTGGGTGGGGGCTAGCAATTGTGTTTTTATTGTGAAACCCACAGGAGTAGGTCATCCGTCATTGGCCATTTCAAAATGGAGACCAAGTGTTGTGAGGGTGGGATGAGTACTCTGCTTGACGTCCCTCTGCTGTTACGCAGCATGTTGGAGCTTATTGTTTCAGCTCTAACATGAATGAGATCACGATTATTGGACAACAGGACAGGAGGGCAAGGATTGCACAGTAAAATGTCTTTGATTTTGCCTTAGCTGTGATGGTTTTTTGCCAATTGATTTTGTGAGGGCAAAGGTATACTACAGATTTAAGTGCCAGAAGGTGGCAGGAACTGTAGTCATAGTGATGGGAGGTCATATGAAGAGCTAGTGGCATAGTGGTAATGTTAAGGGGCTCAGGCTAATTCTTTGGAAATATAGTTTCAAATCTTACCACAGCAACTGGTGGAATTCAAATTCAATTAATAAATCTGGAATTGAAAACTGATGACCACAAAGCTATATCAATTGTTGCTAGAACTGATCTGGTTCATTAATGCCCTTCGGGGAAAAAAATCTGCTGTCCTCACCAGGTCGGGCCGACCAGATCCACATTAATGTGGCTGACTTTTAACTGTCCTCTGAAATGGCCCTAGCAAGCCACTCATTTCAAGGGAGATTAAAAAGTGGACAGCAAATTTTGGCCTCATCAGTGACGCCCCATCCCACGAAAAAATAAAGAAGTGGCCTCTTAATAATAGGTAGCCCAGATTCATTAAATCCTAAAAATGTTAGAAATAGGAGCAGAAGTAAACCTTCTAGTTCCTCAAGCCTGCTCTGCCATTCTATATGACGAGGGCTAATTTTGAACCTCAACCCTATATTCATTATCCCTGTATTCCTTCATTTATTTAGTGGCCAAAAATGTATAAATATCAGTCTTGATCATACTCAAAAAGACTCACTCAGGCAGAACATTTTTAAGATTCTCAGCCTACTGCACAACAAAATTTCACATCAACTTTGTCCAAGATGGCTGACTTCCTTATCATCAAGCTGTGTCCTTGTGTTTTAACTGTATAACCTGAGGAAAACAGCCTTTCAGCAGCTACCCTGTCAAACCCTTGTAGAATAGTATACATTATAATGTATATGACCTCTCATTCTTCAGAACTTCACGGAATATAGCCCCAGTCTACTCAATCTCTCCTCGTAAGACAGCCCCTTCACCTCAGGAAGCAATCAAATGTGTCAGTTATTGAGCAACTCCCTGCAATATCTCACTGGACTTCAAGTCTCAATGACTCATTCTTTTGTATAAGCTGTCAGAGCAATTC
Organism: Chiloscyllium plagiosum; assembly: GCF_004010195.1. NCBI lineage: Eukaryota > Metazoa > Chordata > Chondrichthyes > Orectolobiformes > Hemiscylliidae > Chiloscyllium > Chiloscyllium plagiosum. The sequence goes on from NC_057722.1 coordinate 60,992,255, forward strand.
CAATCCTCAGCCCCTTGAGAGCTGCACAGCTCAGTGTCACTCCCACTAATACCCACCCTCAACCTTCAAGCCTCCATAGGAAGCATGAGTGGGAAAGGCATGAAAATTACAGCTTCTCTGAACAAGAAGAGAAGTATTTTAAAAAAAAAGAATAAATATTTCTCCTGTAATTTTTGAACTGATTCTTTCTTTCACAGAAAGGCCTGATCTGGAGTCAATGTGTTTTGGGTGCCAGTCGACAGGCTTGGTGCGGCCACAGCACAGATTCAGCGGAACAATGTCAGAGCTAAAATGGTTAAGTTGTGAATCACAGAAGGGGTGCAGCACAGAAAGAGGTCATTCAGTCCATCATCTCTGTTTTCAGAACTCTGCAAGAGCTTCTCAACTCGGTGTCACTTCCTTCCGTTTGCCTACAGCCCTATAATTCTTTCTCTTTGAGTCTCCTTTTTGAATCCTGCCTTCTCCGGCAATACATTTCTGATTTAACTGCTGCTGTTTTTCTTTCTGATATTGCCCTTGGTTTCTTTGTCAATCACTTTCAATCAATACTTCTGGTTCTTGTATTCAAACCTGATCAAGTATATTCCAGGATGTTGTGGGAAGTTAGGGAAGAAATTGTAGGGCTCCTAGCAGAGATATTTCTAATATCCATAATCACAAAAGAGGTTGGATAGGCTGGGACTTTTTTTAACTGGAGTGTAGGAGGTTGAGGGGTGACCTTATAGAGGTTTGTAAAATCATGAGGGGCATAGATAAAGTGAATAGCAAGGGTCTTTTCCTGAGGGTGGGGAGATTCAAGACTTGGAAATATACATTTAAGGTGAGAGGAGAAAAATTTAAAAAGGACACGAAGAGAGTGGTTTGTACGTGGAAGGAACTGCCGGAGTAAATGGTGGATGTGGGTACAGTTACAACATTTAAAAGGCATTTGGATAAATAGATGAGTAGGAAAGATTTGGAATGATATGTGCCAAATGCAAGCAGGTGGGACTAGTTTGGTTTAGGAACATGGTTGGTGCAGGCTAGTTGAACCAAAGGGTCTGTTTCCACGCTATATGGCTCTGTGACTCTATGGGAGTAGAATCTCACTATCCACTCTGTTCAGTCCCATCATGATTTGGCCACCTCTGGTTGTATAGTTGTATTCGCTCATGTGTAAAAGGCGAAGAGGTGATTAAATGTAGGTGTTTGAGATTATTGTATCCAAAGAAATTTTCTCTTTCCCTATTGTGAGGAAGAGTTTGTTCACACAAGACACAGAGCAAATCTGCAGCATTCTTGTCCAAAATAAAAAACGAAGGGATCAGCAGATCAATTTCCAGACAGCTGATCATGTTCCAGATACATGTAAATGGAGTTGAAATGCAGAGACTAATGTGGCCTCAGTAAATTGTTGAGACAGTTTGAGAGGTTGAATGATCTCCTGTTCTTATAACAAGTTTGAAACCCAGATTCTTCTTCCCTCAAAGTAATTTCAACAGGGGGAGCAGAGAAGTGGGGCTGAAGGAATCGGGATTGTTGTCGTACAAAATCTCAGGGTGGCTTCCACCTCAGCCCTTTGCCCAAGGCTGAAAGCATTGCCTTGCTGCACTTCCAGCCAGTACCACTGGTGAGAGGGAGGGCGCTGAATCGGGATAATGTTGAAAAAATGCAAGCCAGCCTGGGGGGGGTCAGTATAATAGAGCAGTCATCTTACCATATTTATATTCCAGAGAATGCCGGTTCAAATCCCACCTCAGCAGTTTGTGAGTTCAAATCCAGTTCTTAAAAAAACAGTTTTGGTAAAAAATGGCAATGAAGCTGTTGGATTACTGTTAAAAACCCCACTGATTCTGTCCCATGATGTCACTCTAGTCCGACACCAACATGGTGAACTCTTAATGCTCTTTGACGCATAACCCATTTGCGATGCTACTATCACCATTTCAAGGTGCACCTCGGGATGGGAAATTGATGCCAGCCTTGTAAGTGATGCCTATGGCCTCAGAAGAAATTAAGAACCAAGTTTAGGAATATACTTGGCCATTGAGTGATGGGAAAATGCTGACAATTCTCCCTATCAGGTCGGTGATTTGGGTGAGAGCGGGGCAGTGTCATTACATCCATTCCCCATTCACTTCTCCCCCTGTTACATTGTCTCCATGACTAACAAGAAAGTGCAATGTAGACCTGTCCAGTGTTAGACCTCGATATTGGTTCCAGAATGCACTGGGTAACAGTGGCTGCCATGAGGGCTATTGGATTAGGAAAGGGCACAGAGAAAACACAGGAGAAGACACCGAGATGTAAGTGGTGTTACAAGGCATTACATTCCCCAAGACCCTACATCCAGCCTTGAACAACATGTTTTAAATCCAGCTACCTAAAGACACTGTGCTTACCTGCTCCCGTTCAGCCAGACGTCTCTCCTCCTCTCTCTGGAGTCTCTCCATCTCCTCATATCTTCTCCTCTGCTCCCTCTCCTGCTGTTTCCGGTGCTCCCGGTCTCTCCTTTGTTGCTGCAAGTGCCAGAGTAACGTAGAGTGAGAGAAAATGGGATGACGAGAGCAAAAAGTGTTAAACCTGACTAATTATTCTTTATATTTCCCCTCCCACTCCACCCACCTGTTCCCTCACTATCCCCAGGGTCAAAGTGCCTCCCTATGGCTACTCTCCTCCTTCCCAACACAAGACAGGAGTAAAAACATCTGTAAGCCAACAGACAGAATTTGGAAGATGATGGACCCTCCAAGATGATTTGTTGTGGGAGATACTTAGAACAGCAACATCCCATAGTTAAGTAGCTTCTTCAACAAAGGAAAATGTCCCAAAGATTTGGCATCAAATATTATTAAACAAAATTGAACACTGAGCCACATACAGCAACCGACAAGGAGATGTTAACATTTTTTTGAATGATGCAGGTTTTAAGAAATGTTTTAAAGGAGGCTAGGGAATAAGTTTAGAGTTGGAATCCTGGAGTTTCAGGTTTAGGGATGTGAATGTACAATCTCCAATGGTGCAATGATTCAGAATTGGAGGTGGAAAAGGAAGTAAAACTGGAGGAGAGCAGAAATCTTGGAAAATTTTGGGGCTGGAGGAAATAACAGAGACCGGAAGCAAGGTGGGGAAGCCATGGAGGACTTTTCAAATAAGACAGCTTTAAAATTGCTGGACTGGGTGCCAACATGGATTACTGAGAACTGGAGATAATGGGTGAATGGGCCTAGATACAGGTTAGAATATGGGACAACATGAATTTAAATGAACTTACATTTATGGAGGGTGAAACATGGGAATTTCCCACACGATCCAACTGTGAATCAAAGAGCAGACATTATGGGCTATGCCGTGCACTATTGGCTGTGGAGGTATGGGGTACTGTCCGTGTGTCAATTTCAAGACTATCCTGCTGCTGGCGATAATGACTAGGTGGGGGGTTGTCGTCTCAATGAGGTCAACTAACACTGCTAAAAGCTCAATAAGAATTTGTCAAGGCTGGAACTTCATTTTTTTTTCAAAGACATGATCAGTTACTCCCACCTTTAGAACTGACAAATTAAATGGAACCTGGAAAGAGTGGGAAGCCAGTGGGTTGATTGATTGGTAAGTATTGGTGAGTTAGAGTCATAGAGTCCTACAGCACGGAAACAGGCCACTCACCCCAAACTGGTGCATGAAAACCAGTCAGTTCCCTTTTTCATTGAGGAGTTAGCATAAGAAACTGGAACTTTAAAATTTTTTTTAAAAAATAAGAGTAAGTAAAACATTCAGCTAACTTCCCAATATTTAAGTTACATCAACAGAAGAGAAATGAGGAGCTAGTGTATTTTTGTTTAAGTATTACAGGTTATTTGTAGTGGCAGTCATTACTATCTGATAGATGAATGGGAGACAATAGTGCATAGATTGTGCCATGTATAATACCTAGAATGTTTTCCATATCCTAATTAATGATATGTGCAAGAAGTGTCGGCAGTTGTTGCAGCTAGAGCAACAGCTGGTGTCAATGCAGCACGTTTGTGAGGTTGAGATATTTGTGAACATTTTGTTTATAGATGGGGTCATAGAATCTGTACAATGTGAATAGAAGCCAATCAGCCCATTGAGTCTGCACCAACTTTCTGAAGAGCATCCCACCCAGCTCCCTACATTATTCCCACTTTACAATGACTGATCCAAATAGCCTACATATCCTTGGATACTACTTTCAATTTGACATGGCCAATCCCCATAGCCTGCACAGCTTTGGTCTGTGGGAGAAAACCACAGCACCTGTCTGAAGTTCACAGAGACATGGGGAGAACATGCAAATTCCACACAGATAGTCACCCAAGGCTAGAATCGAACTTTGGTCCCTGGCACTGTGAGGAAACAGTGTCAACCACTGAGCCACACCTAGCAGTTTAAGAGTACTCAGGGAGAGAATGAATAGGCAAACACCAATGTGATAAGGCGAATTAGCTCTTTCTGGGCTGATCTGATTTGAGATAATGTGCATATCAAGAACTTAACACAAAGTGGTCATAGCCAGGCTCTCTCCAAGTGGATTTGAATCATAAACTGAAGATACTTGAAATGTTTTTGGGTGAATGGGGAAATCCTCCTTTGTAAATCCACAAAGGCATTCACAGTTTCAAGAAAGGCCAAGAGGAAAGGGACTCAATGCTTCCCGAAAGAAATGAGACAAACACCGAGGGAAAAAAAGGAGTAGAAAGATTGGCCAAGTTGTGGGAGATTGAAAGGGAGGACCTTTGTCTGGAACATTTAACACCAGCAAGGACAGTTAAGTTGAATGTCAAGATTAGTGTGATGCTGAAAAAGCACAGCAGGTCAGGCAGCATTTGAGGAGCAGGAAAATCGATGTTTCGGGCAGGAGCCCTTCGCCAGCTTCCTGACCTGCTGTGCTTTTCCAGCACCACTCTAATCTCCAGCATCTGCAGTCCTCACTTTCACCTATTTCAGATGAATGGCCCGCTGAACATTCTATATAACATTATGTGGTAGACCTTTTATTTGTTCATGGGTGAGAGCATTGCTGGTTGGGCCAGTGTTTATTATTTACCCTTAGTAACCCTTGAGAAGGTGGAGCTGAGCTGCCTCCTTAAAATGCTATAGACCACGTGCTGTAGTTGGATCCACAATACCAGTTGTAGGAAGAATAAGAAGAGAAGAGGAAGAGTAGGGAGTAGGAAGAAGTAGTAGAAGGAATTCCAGGATTTTGACCAGCATCATGGAAGGAACCGCGATATATTTCAAAGTCAAATTTTGGTATGGATAGGGTAAATAGGCAAAGTCTTTTCCATGGGGTCGGGAAGTCCAGAATTAGAGGGCATAGGTTTAGGGTGAGAGGGGAAAGATATAAAAGAGATCTACGGGGCAACCTTTTCACAGAGGGTGGTAAGTGTATGGAATGAGCTGCCAGAAGAAGTGGTGGAGGCTGGTACAATTGCAACATTTAAGAAGCATTTAGATAAGTATATGAATAGGAAGGGTTTGGAGGGATATGGGTCAGGTGCTGGTAGATGGGACTAGATTGATTTGGGATATCTGGTCGGCATGGACAGGTTGGACCGAAGGCTCTGTTTCCATGCTGTACATCTCTATGACTCTATGAGTGGCTTGGAGGGGAATTTGCAGGTTGTGATGTTCCCATGTATTTGCTGTCCTTGTCCTTCTAAGTGCTAGGTGTTAAAAGCTTGGGGAGTGCTGTCAAAGGAGCCCAGATGTGTTGTTGCATGGAATGGTACACAATGTTGCTACTGTGCGTCGGTGATGGAGTGAGTGAATGCTGAAAGGTGATGGACGGGGTGCCAATGAAGCAAGCTCCTTTCCCCTCAACAGTGTTAAGCTTCTTGAATGGTGTTGGAGCTTCACTCATCTAAGCAAGTGGGGAGTATTCCAGCACACTCCCGACATGTACCTTGTAGGCGGTGGGCAGGCTCTGGGGGAGTCAGGGGGTGAAATGCTCACTGCAAGCCTGTTTGTGTTTCCAGTCGTGCGGTAACTGGTCATTCAGGGAGGCATTCGTGGAGGATGCAGCAATTATAATGCCATTGAATATCAAAGGCCAATGGATTTTCTCTTTTGGAGACAGTCATTGTCTGGCTGTTGTGTGGTGCAAATGGTATTTGCCACTTATCAGTCAGATATTGTCCAGATCTTGTTGCATTTGCACATGGACTGCTTCAGCATCTGAGGAGTCACAAATGATGCTGAACATTGCACAATCATCAGTGAACATCCCCAATTTTGACCTTAAGATGGAGGGTTAGGCCTTGTCTAACTAGGTTTGCTCTGGTTTCCTCCCACAATGAATTGTGCAGGTTAAGTGAATTGGCACGCGAAATTGCCTATAGTGTTAGGTGGAGTTAGTCAGGAGTAAATGTGGGGTAATGAGTCCGGGTGGGTTACTCTTCGGAGAGTCGGATTTGTTGGGCCGAAGGGCCTGTTTCTACACTGTTGGGAATCTAATCAAGCATTGACAGCTTATTTTGTACTAGGAACGATTCCAGCAAAGAGCTTCCCTCAAATTCCCACTGATTTCAGTTTTGTTTGACTCCTGGATGCCACACTCTGTCAAATGCAGCCTTGATGTCAAAGGCAGTCACTCTCACCTCACCTCTGGAATTCAGCTCTTTTATCCTTGTTTAGGCCAAGACCATAATGAGGTCAGGAGCTGGATGGCCCTAGGAACCTGAACTGAGCATCAGTGATCAGGTTATTCTTGAGCCAGAGCCATTTGATCACACTGCCAATGAGCAATTTGATTAATTCGCTGATGACCAAGAATAGTCTGATGGGGCAGTAGTTGTCCAGGTTGGATTTGCCTGCTTTTTGTGGACAGGATGTACCTGAACAATTTTCCATATTGCTGGGTAGGTGACAGTGTCATATTGTACTGGAACAGCTTGCCTAGGGAGCACAGGTCATCGGCATAGAATGTTACAAGTAGTCACAGCTTTTTCTGCACCCGGTGCCTTCAGCCAGTTAGATATCACACTGAGTGAATCAAGTTAGGAACCTCTGGAGGGAGCTAAAATGGATGATTCACTCGTCACTTCTGGCTAACAACTGTTACAAAAGGGAACCTTGATTATCCGAATATCAATTACCAAATATCGGATTATCTGAAGGTGATTTCCAGGTACCGATAGAAACGTTACATCAAAGAGCTGTTTCAACCCTGATCTCATCTTTTGTCTACAGGTACAATGATTAAAAACTAACTCGACTCAGTGAAATGCTGCCGAGAACAGGCACCGTCTCCAAATGGCTGACCACCCGCCCTCTCTCTCTCTCCCCCAACACTTTCTCTGGAGTTCTACACAGGGGTGAACCCTAAATGCTCCCCTTGCCAACATTGTCCAGTACAGGGCAGAGGTGGAACCTATCAAAAGGTTGTGTGTGCCTGTCTGTGTGTGCATGCTATTTGAAGACTTACCCACAAAGGCAGCAGCAGTCTTAATGTGGGGGGTGGGGGCGCAAACGGAGGGTTCGGATGGTGGGAAGAACGGGGTTGAGGGCAGGCGCGGGGTGGGTGCAGACGGGGATGGCACCTTGCACGCAGTGTGCTTTTGCCTAGTGTCCTGAACAGGGAGAAGACTTCACAGAAAACTCCGAGCCCCAGAGGAAATCAATTAACCGAATAATCAATTATCCGAACGAAATAGTGCCCATCCATCTTGTTTGGATAATTGAGGTTCCTCTGTAGTTCAGCCTTGTATTTTGCACGTATGTGCTGGGCTCCTCATTCATTGAGGATGGCAATAATTTTGAAACTCCCTCCCCCCACTGAGTTATTGATTTGTCCACCATGATAAACTAGATGTGGTACAACTGCAGATCTTAAGTTTGAAGCATTGATTGTGGGAACACTTAGCCCTGTTACCATTTGCTGGATATGTTATTTGGCATGCAAGTCATCGTGTTTTATAATTGCACCAGGTTGGTGCCTCAATTTCAGCCACGCCTAGTGCTACTACTGCACTCTTTATTAAACCAGGGATGATCTTTTAGCTTGATGGGAATAATCACACAAGGCATGAAGTTGCAGATGCTGGTTAAACATAACTTTTCTGCTGTGGCCAGTTTTGTGTTGCTAGATCCGTTCAATATCTGTCTCATGTAGCAAGGTGATAGTGCCACAAAACATGATGGAATGTATCATCAGCATGAAGATGGGACTTTGTGTCCACAAGGAATAAGTAGTGGTCACTCTTACCAACAGACAGATGCATCCATGACCTTGAGCTTAGTGAGGATGAGGTCAAGTACATCCTTCCCTCTTGGTACTTCACTCAACAGCTGCTGCAGGTCTGGTTTGGCAGTCTGTCCTTTAGGATTTGACCTGCTCAGTGGGAAGCAGTGCTGCTGACAGTGAACTCCCCTGCCCAGGCTATATTCTGTGCCCTTAACACCCTCAGCAACTTCCTCTAAGTGGTGTTCAGTCTGAAGGAGTACTGATTCATCAGCTCAGGAGTTTTCCTTGTCCTTGCTTGACCTGATGCCATAAGACTTCAAGGGTCCAGAGTCAATGTTGGGACTACCAGGACAGTTCCTTCTTAAGTGTTTCTGGCTCTGTTACCATCTCTGTTGGGTCTTTCCAGTCAGCGGGATACTTAGGGATTGTGAGGGTTTCTGGGATATTCTCTGGATGGTATGATTCCACAAGAAGCAAGTCAGTAATATCATAAACTGGTATTCACTCACAGTCAAATAACTCCCCCATCCTAACCACAGCCCCACCTCAGCTCTGGAAGGTGGATGGATTCTGGATCAGCAGTTTCACTGCAGCCAACTGACTCACATTAAGGAAGCAGTAATGTACAATAGTTTAAATGTCGTGTTCACCGTGTCCCAAAAGAATAACTTCCAACATTTCAACTTAACATAGAACATAGAACAATACAGCGCAGAACTGGCCCTTCGGCCCTCAATGTTGTGCCGACCTGTGAACTATTCTCAGCTCGTCCCCTTATAATATCCCATCATCATCCATGTGCTTATCCAAGGATTGTTTCAATCTCCCTAATGTAGCTGAGCTAACTACATTGGCAGGTAGGGCATTCCACACCCTTACCATTTCTGAGTGAAGAATTTGCCTCTGACCTCTGTCTTAAATCTATCACCCCTCAATTTGTAGTTATGCCCTCTTGTATAAGCTGACGTCATCATCCTAGGAAAAAGACTTTCACTGTCTACCCTATCTAATCCTCTGATTATCTTGTATGTTTCTATCAAATCCCCTCTTAGCCTTTTTCTTTCCAATGAGAACAGACCCAAGTCTCTCAGCCTTTCCTCATAACAGCTTCCCTCCGGATCAGGCAATATCCCAGTAAATCTCCTCTGCACCTTTTCCAATCCTTCCACATCCTTCCTGAAACATGGTGACCAGAAGTGTATACAATATTCCAAGTGTGGCCGCACTAGCGTTTTGTACAGTTGCAGCATGTTATTGCACCTCCAGAACTCAATCCCTCTACCAATGAAACCTAACACACCTTAGGCCTTCTTAACAGCACTATCAACCTGGATGGCAACTTTCAGGGATCTATGTACATGGACTCCGAGATCCATCTGCACATCCACACTACCAAGAATCTTTCCATTGACCCAGTACTCTGCCTTCCTATTATTCTTCACAAAGTGAATCACCTCACATTTAGCTGCATTGAACACCTCGCAGCCCAATTCTGCAGGTTATCCAAGTCCCCCTTGCAACCTGTAGTATTCTTCCACACTGTCCACTACTCCACCGACTTTAGTGTCAGCTGCAAATTTACTAATCCATCCACCTATGCAGTGGTCCCAAAACAGATCCTTGTGGCATACCACTAGTAACCGGACTCCAGGGTGAATATTTTCCATCAACCACCACTCACTGCCTTCTCACAGAAAGCCAGCTTCTAATCCAAACTGCTAAGTCACCCTCAATCCCATGCCTCTGCATTTTCTCCAACAGCCTACCATGTGGAACCTTATCAAAGGCTTTACTGAAGTCCGTGTATGCCATGTCAACTGCCCTACCCTCATCTCCATACTTGGTCACCTTCTCAAAAAACTCAATGAGGTTGTGAGACACTACCTGCCCCTGACGAAACCGTGTTGACTATATCCAATCAAATTGTTGCTTGCTAGATGATTATAAATCCTATCTCTTATAAACCTTCCCAAAACCTTTCCTATAACAGAAGTAAGGCTAACTGGCCTATAATTATCTGGGTCATCTCTACTCCCCTTCTTGAACAAGGGCACAACATTTGCAATCGTCCAGTCCTGCGATACTAAACATGTAGACAATGATGACTCAAAGATCAAAGCCAAAGACTCCAGCACCTCCTCCCAAGCTTCCCAGAGAATCCTCGGATAAATCCCATCCAGCCCAGGGGACTTGTCTACTTTCATTCCTTCTAGAATTGATAACACCTCTTCGTAACTAACCTCGATCCTTTCTAGTCTAATATCTCGTACCTCATTCTTCTCCTCTACAATATTCTCCTTTTCCTGAGTGAAAACCAATGAGATTTCCACAGGGTCAACACTCAACTTCCCACTTTTGCCTTTGACTGGACCTTAATCATCCTTTTATTCCTTACCTATCTGTTGAAGGCTTTAGGGTCCTCCTTTCACCACATGTAGTGTCTCATTCCAAATATTAGAAATCAAATGGGGCAGCTGAATAGGACAACAAGATACTGCCTCAGTTAGCAGTCATTAGAATCATCCCATTCTTGGTATTAAAACTCTTTGTAAAAGAGTATGGGGTGAATGGAAAGGGGAAAGAAATGTTGGTGGGGGCTTAAACAACACACAACAGGGTTGTAATAGGTTCATTATTGTGAATGATTGGCATAATCTATGCTGAATGTTATGTTACTGGCTAGGCCCAAGCTAAAATACTGTGTCTATTTCTGCCCACTGCAGTTTCAGAAGTCAAAACTTTGGAGCCAGTGGGGAGTTTTACCAACATTGTCACAGTGATGAGGTTTTTAATTCTGTGGAGTGATTACTGAAGCTGGGATAGTTGATCCAAGAGCAGAGGAGGTTAAATAGATCAAATACAATGCATTCAAAGTCTTGAAAAAATCATGATAAGGGTGGATAGCATCTGTTTCCATGGGCAGGAGGTTCAGTCACAAAACTACACAGATTTAAAGTTGTGGACAAAAAAACAAATAGGTGCAAGAACATTTTTTTAAGTGTCAAGTCGCTGTGGTCTGGAATGCACCATCTGAAAAGACACTGGACATAAAACCATCAGCAACTTTCAAAAGGGAATTAGATACATTTTAAAAGGGGAAGTTTTTCAGTGGGGCAAGTGGGGGTTGAGTGGGATTAATTGGTTAATGCCTTCAAAATGTCAACGCAGAGTAGATGAGCCAAATAGCCTACTCCTGTGCTGTGCAAGCCTCTGAATCTACAATATGAATAGTTAACAACTCTAATATCATGTCTTCGTAGAATCACAGAATCAAAGAGTTATTACAGTGCAGGAGGAGGTTATTCAGGTCCTTATGCCTGCACCTACTCTTCAGATGAATATCATTATGTACTGGCATTCTCCTGCCTTCTCCCCATACCCTTGCTCATTATTTCTATCCAACATTATCCAATACCCTCACAGAGTCATGGAGTCATAGCCATGCACAGAAACAGACTCTTCAGTCCAACTCATCCATTATGACCAGATATCCCAACCTAATCTAGTTCCATTTGCCAGCACTTGGCCCATATCCCTCTATACCATGTCTATTCATATACACATCCTGATGCCTCTTAAATGTTGTAATTGTACCACCTCCACCATAGCTCATTCCATACATGCACCACCACTCTCTGCATGAAAATGTTGCCCCTCAGGTACATTTTAAATCTTTCTCATCTCACCTTAAACATATACCCTCTAGTTTTGGACTCCTCTACCATGGGGAAAAGATCTTGGTTGTTCATCCTATCCATGTCCCTCATGATTTGAAAAACTTCTATAAGATTAACCCTCAGATAGAAGGCAAGTTAGATGAGCTAAATGGCTGCCTTGTATTTTCTATTAACTTGGAGTTGGATGGACCTGGATCTTTTTCTTTATTCTATGTCATTGATACAAGGAGATGTAGAGAAATCTATAAGGACACAAGCTTATTCACATTGTTTATTCTTGCACATGAGCTTCCCTTACACTGGTCCTTGCTGAGTCAGCTATTCATTCTATAGAATCAGTCATATTCGCACCAAAAGCTAGACAGGAAGGAGCCATTCTTCCCTATCCTGCCAGACTCAGAAACAATAGCAACATTCAAAACTACCAAACACACGTCAACAGAAAAGGTTATATTTCCATCAAATGCCCCCTCACACTGCTACTCAATCACATCGTTTTATAAGAAACACTGAATTGCTGACCAGTGAGAGGGGATGTCAAAGGGTAAAACGAGAAGAATAGACCAGAAATCAATAAACAGGACATACCTTGGCTAAAAAATAAACATTATTTGAAGAGAAAGAACATAAATTTAATCAACTGGTAACAGGCAGGAAGACATTCAATGATGTGGAGAAACTGGGATTGCTCTTCTTGGAGTGAGAGATTTAAGAGGAAATTTAATTGGGGTGTATAAAGCCATAAGTTGTAACGCCCATAAGTTGTAACGTAAAGAAATAAAGTGGTTTTGTTACTGAACAAAGCAGGCCAGAGAATCTGAGCCCTAATGGAAACACAAACAAAGATGTGCATTTTTATAGTGAAGCATTCCACACAACCACCAAGCATCTCAAAATACTTTACAGCCAATAAAGTACATTTCAAATGCTTCAGCATTTCAACAACCAATTTTGCACAGAGCAAGCTCCTAATAACAGCAAGCTATTAAGCCTATCAAGAGTGTTTACTATTCAAAAATGTTATGGCTAATCTGATTGTAGCTTTAACTCCACTTTCCAGCCCCATCTCCTATAGCCCTAAACTCCCTTGCTGATCAAAATCTGTCCAACTCAGCCCTGTATATATTCAATGATCCAGCCTCTGCTGGTCTCTGGGAAGCAGCAGTATTATAATGGTCAGCTATTTGATTTTTGTGACGCTGATTGAGGGAGCAATATTGAAGGGATAAATATTTGACAGTACACTGGAGATAACCTCCCTGCTCTTCAAAATAGCCCGAGGAGATCTTTTCCATCCACCAAAGCAGTCTGATGAGGCCTCAGTTTAACATCTCATCTGTGGTCAAACTAGACACAAGTTAATTTACCTCATGGCTGCTGGGAGATATACATGTGAGTAATTAAATAAATCTGAAGTGCATAGTTGGCATCTGTAATGGTGACCATGTAATTCCCAAGTTATCCCAAAATCTCGCCTGATTGAGTGATGACCTTTCAGGAAGGACATCTGCTATCCTTACCTGGTCTGGCTGACTTGTGACTCCAGACCCACTGCATTATTGATGACTCTTAACTGCTCTGTGAAAACGCCTTGTAGCAAGTCACTGAATGTTAACACGATACTACCAGGAGGGCAATTTGAAAATGGATAATGAATGCTGGCCAGTGATGTCCATGTCCTGTGAATTATTTTTTAAAAAATAACTGACAAAAGAATCAGAGAGCGGGAGGAGAGTTCCTTTTAAAAAATGCAGCAAGTGCATCATGTGGAACACTGTAATTGAAAGGGTACTGGAAGCAGTTTCAGAAATTTACTTCCACAAATTATTTGGATAAATCCTCAAAATGGACTGTTTTCCAGGATAATAGGGAAGGATTAGTTGTCGGATTAATTGGATAGCTCTCTCAAAGAGATCTGAGGGCTGACTGCCCTCATTCCAGGCTCTCTACTTTTGTGTTTCATATGAAATTAACAGGTTAAAAAAAAAGCACGTTACCAGATGGTTTTTGAAGCTGTGGATCAATTTACAATGTCAAAATAGGGATTGATAGGTTTTGATAGCAAAGGCTATTAATGGTCACCAAATGGTCTAGCTAATGTACAGATCAGTCAGGATTCTAAGTGAATAACAATCAAGCAAAATGGTCTCTTTCAGTTTTTACGCTGCTGCTGAGAAGAAAAGGCATTCTCATTTCTAAAGCAACTTTCTGAACCTCATGCCATCCAAAAGTACTTCACTGGCTGTATGAAAATTTGCAAAATGTAGTCACTGTTGCACTGTAGGAAATGAGGCTGTCAATGTGCATAACAGAAAGCTCCCTCACACAGCAATATAACGATGATTAGACAGTGAACTTGATTGAGGGATGAATATTGACTTCAGAACACGGTGTGGGGGGTGGGGGGGGAGGTGGAGGCAGGAGTCTTCTTCCTCCTCTTTAAAACAGTGCTACTGAATCTTTTACATCCACTGGAAAGGGTAAATATGCTCTCTGCTTCAAAATAAAAATGTATGGATGGTTGCTCAAAAATATGGTTGGGCTTGAAACAATAGTGATGCAACACAAGACCAAAATGTCTATGAGTAGTCATATGAGCTGCCCCACAGTGCTAGACCCATACAGGCAGCTTCCTAGAGTGTCCATCCACATCCACAGAAATGTGCAAAAAGAATTAGTGCCAGTCACAGTCAAGGCTGGCTGTTCTTCACCCTATCCCAAGCCCTATTACCTCTTCTAGTCTCCGCCGTTGCTCCTTCTGCTCCTCAATGCGTTTCTGCCGCTCAGCCAGCAGTTGGCGCTTGTGCTCCTCGTTTTCCCGCTGCTGCTGCTCCTGCAGCTGTTGCCTCTTGATGGCCTCTGACCTTTCCTTGTTGGCCAATTGCAGGCGCAGGAAGTCTCGGCGGAGGGTGGATTCTCCAGGCAGGTTCACGATGGAACTGGATGAGGTAGGTGGGGGTAGGGGGTGGGAAGTCATTAGATTGTGCATTATCAGGAGAGCTGGAGAACCTTCAACATTGCAGCTTGATTGGAGAAGAGTATTGGTGTGAGATTCAAAACTCAGAAGCTATCCCTGACCTCAATTACAACAAAGCTCAACAAATTGGCTTTGTTGCACTTCACTGTCATATTTGTGCCCAGAAAGAATTTATGAAGGTTCCTAAACTCTTCACAGCTAATAAAATATTTTCAACAGTGTGCTCAATGTTGTAATAGAGGAAATCCATTCATCAATTTATGCAGAGCAAGCTCTCAAAAGCAGTGATGAGGTAAAATGACTAGATCATCTATTTAAGTGACATTGATTGAGGGATAAATATTGGCCCCAGGACTTTAAGAGCTCTCTTGTCCTTCTGCAAAATAATGGCCACATGTTGCTTTATGTATACTCAACAAAGCAGACAGATTCTCAGTTACCGAATACATCTAAAACACCTCGGACAGTGGAACATTCCCTCACGACCACAATGGGACTATCAGCTCAGGATAAAGTCTCAAGTCTCTTGAATGGAAATAAAACCCAACTTTGGACTCAGACAACAGCATTTCCCACTAATACATGGAGATACCAAGGACAACTGAAATCCCAACGGTCTTCATTTCAATTAACAATACTGAAGTCAACAAATTGGAGGGAAGAAAGAATCCCACACTCCCCTCCCCACCTCCCCTCTCCCCCCCCAAGTCCTCCATTTGATTCAAGCTCAGTTACCTTGGTTCTCCGAATTCATGATCTTCCTCCTCTTCCTCGCTCCCACTGTATTCGTATTCTGTCTCATCTGTAGTAATCACAGAAAAGTCATGTGTCATATTAGGTTACAACACTGTATATTTCTGTGACAGTTTTAATGTAGAAAAGTTTCCAAGATGCTTCACACAACATTATTAAGGTCAGAGACTGAGCGAACAGAAGAAGAAATAAAGAACAGTGACCAAACAAATTAATTGAGAGAGAGAGAGATGTTTCAAGGAACTCCCTTAAAGGAGAGGGATTTAGAGAGGTGAGATGGTTTAGGGAGAGTATTTCACATTATGCAGCTGAAGATGTGATCATCAATGGTCAAGTCATGAAAATCAGAGGCTTGGTGGTGCTGGTTTAGAGGGCCAAATGGCCTACTCCTGCAACCTGTTGTCTATTGTCTATCAGAATTAGAAGCAGTCATATAATTTGGGGCAAACTGGAGGTAGAGGCTGGAGGATATTACAGAGATCATGAGAATTGTGGGGGCTGATGGTGGTGACAGATATAGGGGGTTTATTGGGCCTGCAGGAGGTTACAGTGATATAGTAATGTAAATAATTACAGGACAATAAGATCTCATCAATAATCCAACCAGGCATGCACCCCTGATAAAGGGTATTAAGTGGATTGAGAGCAAGGGGCAATGAAAAGACTTCTGGGTAAATCTGTGATCACATTCTTGAATATTTGGCGACACTATGAAGATTTGAGGCACCAAGGGGAACGAAAGAAGAAAAGAGCTGTCTGTGTAATGGAAGCACATTACCCCATTCATCTAGAGTCAAAGAGACATGGAGATGTACAGCACAGAAACAGACCCTTCGGTCCAACTCATCCATGTTGACCAGATATCCTAAACTAATCTAATCCCATTTGCCAGCACTTGGCCCATATCCCTCTAAACCCTTCCTATTCATAAATCCATTCAGATTTTTAAATGTTGTAATCATACCAGCCACCACTGCTTCTTCTGGCAGCACATCACATGTAGCACCCTCTGCATGAAAAAGTTGCTCCTTAGGTCCCTTTTAAATTTTTCATTTCTCATTCTAAACCTATGCCCTCTCATTCTGGACTCCTCCAATGCAGGGAAACGACCTTGTCTATTTATCCTATCCATGCCCCTCATGATTTTATAAACCTCTATCAGGTCAGCCCTCAGCCTCCAACATTCCAGGGAAAACAGCCCCAAACTATTCATTCTCTCCCTATATCTCAAACCCTCCAACCCTGGCAACATCCTTGGAAATCTCTTCAGAACCCTTTCAAGTTTCACAACATCTTTCCGATAGGAGAGAGACCAGAATTGCACACAATATGCCACGCACAACATGCATTTTTGGTATGTTATTGTATGTTATTTTATGGTTTAAACTCTGATTAAACTCAACATATCCACTGTACGAGGAGCAGTTAGTTCTGATTGATTAGATAATTGATACTATCAACAAAGTGGAAAAAAAAACAAAGACTTATCAAGACCAGGAACCAGCGAGCAATGTGGGCACTGGCAAATGACATCTAAATTTTTAGTTGGGTTCAAGATGGATGGAGGTGGGAGCACGTATCTCAGTTCAGTTCAGACAGCATTGGAATAGTCAATAGCTGAGGTTCATAGAGGAAGAAAGCAGACAACAGTTCTCCCATATTCACTGTTGAAAACTAGTACTCACCTTTCTCGCCTCTCTTCTTCTTGGTCCGGTCAATGTGGTCCTTCAGTTGGATCCGGACTTGCCTCTCATTGAGTTGGTCCCTGATGAAGGGATGTTTCAGCAGCTGATCTGTCGCTGGCCTCTGCCCATGATTCTTCACCAAGCACCCCTCAATAAAAGACACAAACTTCTTTGACCTGGGGAAGAGTGAAGGAGAAAATCAAGAAGGAAAGTGCATGGGGTGGCTGACAGATGCCAATCACCATGCCACACATCCACACCTCTGAATGCCCTGGATTGAAGTAAATGGAACCCACCTCCCCACCCATTAAAAAGTTGCCATGGTTTCTCAGTCACGAAACCAGCCTCCATTCTGTCTGTCAAGGGGACAGGTAACCAGACCATGGCAAGATGAGGCCCTTAAGTGGCGAGTCAGAAATGTCATTCAAAGACCTTCTTACTCAGTGCATAATTACAGAGGTGACTAATTTGGATTCTGCCTCCAAAAGCCTGATGTAACAACATTTATGTTATTCCACATAAGAAACTGGATAACATAGGGTTGAAAATCCAACCGCTGACTATTGTACATAATTCTGAATTCACAGGCACATCCGCGACCAGGCTAGTATTAGACTATTCGATTATCAAAGAGGAGCATACTTCAAATGATCATAAGATGATGTATGAGACCTATATATCCTCAGGTCACAAGATATGTGTGGTGAGCAGATTGCTTAAAGGTACAGTGATCTATTGGGTTTATTTAAGGTATATTGGCATGGGGACACAGTGATTAGCACTGCTACATCACAGCACCAGCGATGCGGGTTCAATTCCAGCCTTGGTCAACTATATATATGGAGTTTGCATGCTCTCCCTGTGTCTGTGTAGGTTTCCCCTCACAGTCCAAAAATGTGTAGGTTAGCTGGACTGGCCATACTAAATTGCTCGTAGTGTTCGTTGATGTGCAGGATAGGAGCATTAGCCACCAGTGGGGATTGTTATCCTTTTCTCTGATAGAATAACCAAAATGGAGACAGTACTATACAGTCACTTAGCATCTGACCTTGCAATACTCACCACTTTTTGGACTTCAATCGAGGTGGTGGGTTCCTCGGGATGAGAAACAAGGCCCTCATTGGGTGCATGTCACACAGGGCTACAGGAAAAAAGCAGAGCAAACGTGATTGAGAGAGAAGAGAAGTTGCTACAACCACAGCAGATACAGGCAAAAGCCGAACAAAAAAAGTAAAAGGCAAAGAATTCAACAGAAAGGGCGAAAACTAAAACTTACGTGGAGCTCCTTCGGCCATTTCCATAGCAGTGATTCCCAAAGACCACAAATCACTCTGTTAACAAAAGTAGAGGGATTATTAGAAAACCAAATCAAAATTAAAGAAAAATGTAGAGACAATAGAGTAGTGGTGATGGGAGATTTTAATTTTCCTAACAATGACTGGGATACACTTAGCGTCAGAGGTCTGGATGGGATAGAATTTGTAAGAAGCGTCCGGGAGAGTTTTCTAGAGCAGTATGTCAATAGTCTGATGAGGGAAGGGGCCATATTGGACATGGTACTGGGGAACGAGCCAGGACAGGTGGTAGAAGTTGCGGTGGGGGATTTCTTTGGGAACAGTGACCACAATTCTGTAAGTTTTAGAATACTCATAGATAAAGATGAGCATGGTCCTAAGGGAAGAGTACTAAACTGGGCCAAGGCCAATTATATCAAAATTAGGCAGGAGCTCGGAAATGTGGATTGGACACAACTATTTGAAGGGAAGTCTACATTTAATATGTGGGAGGCTTTCAAAAATAGGTTAAAGGTAGTGCAGGATAGGCATGTCCCATTGAAGGCAAAGGATAGGAAGGGCAAGATTCATGAACCGTGGATGACAGGAGAAATTGTACGACTAGCCAAGAGGAAAAGGGAAGCGTACACAAAGTCTAGGCAGCTAAGAACAGAACAGGCCCTGGAGGAATATCGGAAGGGTAGGACAAGTCTTAAACTAGGAATCAAGCGGGCTAAAAGAGGTCATGAAATAGCTTTAGCAAGCAGAATTAAGGAGAATCCCAAAGCATTTTACTCTTATATAAGAAGCAAGTGGGTAACGAGAGAAAGGATTAGTCCACTAAAGGATAACTAAGGAAGGCTGTGTGTTGAACCTGAGAGAATGGGTGAGATTCTGAATGATTACTTTGCATTAGTGTTCACTGAGGAGAGGAACATGAATCTTGAGATTAGAGATAGAAGTTTGATTAGTCTGGATCACGTTGGCATCAGTAGGGAAGATGTGTTGGTAGGCTCGAGGTTATTAAGGTGGACAAATCCCCAGGACCGGATGGGATTTATCACAGGTTGCTGAGGGAGGCGAGAGAGGAAATAGCTGGGACCCTGACAGATATCTTTGTGGCATCCTTAAATACAGGTGAGGTGCCGGAGGACTGGAAGGTTGCTCATGTTGTCCCCCTGTACAAGAAGGGTAGTAGGGATATTCTGGGTAACTACAGACCAGTGAGCCTGATATCGGTGGTGGGAAAGTTGCTGGAGAGGGTACTGAGGGATAGTATCTATTTATATTTAGAAATGAATGGGTTTATCAGTGATAGGCAACTTAATAGAGTTCTTCGAGGAAGTGACCAAGTTGATAGATGAAGGAAGGGCTGTTGATGTCATATACATGGACTTTAGTAAGGCATTTGATAAGGTTCCCCATGGTAAACTAATGGAGAAAGTGAAGTCAGATGGTGTGTAGGGTGTTCTCGCTAG
Organism: Chiloscyllium plagiosum; assembly: GCF_004010195.1. NCBI lineage: Eukaryota > Metazoa > Chordata > Chondrichthyes > Orectolobiformes > Hemiscylliidae > Chiloscyllium > Chiloscyllium plagiosum. The sequence continues at coordinate 61,012,281 of NC_057722.1, forward strand.
GTGGATAAAGAACTGGTTGAGCAATAGGAGACAGAGAGTAGTAGTTGAAGGGAGTTTCTCGAAATGGAGAAAGGTGACTAGTGGTGTTCCACAGGGATCAGTGCTGGGTTTGATTCCCAGTCAGTAGGATTTGATCAGTATGTTAGGTTTATTTTCATTAGAAAAAAGGAGATTGAGGGGGGACCTGATTGAGGTTTACAAAATCATGAAGAGTATAGACAGGGTGGATAGAGACAAGCTTTTTCCCAGGGTGAAGGATTCCATAATGAGAGGTCACGCTTTCAAGGTGAGAGGTGGAAAGATTAACGGGAATACACCTGGCAGGTACTTCACACAGAGGGTGGTGGGTGTCCAGAATGCATTGCCATCAGAGGTGGTAGAGGCAGGCACGGTGGATTGATTTAAGATGCGTCTGGACAGATGCATGATTAGGTGGGGAGCAGAGGGATATAGATGCTTAGGAATTGACCGACAGGTTTAGACAGTACATTTGGATCGGCTCAGGCTTGGAGGGCCGAAGGGCCTGTTTCTGGGCTGTAAATTTTCTTTGTTCTCTTGAAAAGCAGAAATTGCTGGAAAATTTCAGCAAGATCGGTAGCATTAGTAGAGAAATATCAGAGTTACCATTTCAGATCCAGTGACCCTTCTTGAGAATACTGTATCAGAAAACCGAAGAGGTTTAAACCAAAAAAAAACCCCTGGCAGGGATCATGCCATCTCTGGCAGATGGAGGAGGGGGAAAGGGACAGCGAGGGTCACTCACTTTATCAGCTCTCTGCCCAGAGTCATCAATATATTCTCCAACACGAATAGGTGAAGGGACAGGCTTTGAATCCACCTCGGTCAGACTGGGGATCAAACCCCATGCTATTGGCAATGAGCTGAACCAGACTAACCACTGAGCCAATGAACCGAAACCGACCAGTTACACCAGGAGTCCAAGATGCCGTGGCAGTAGACACTTTTACCTGCACGTTGTAGCCTAGAGTTATGAACAGTCATTAAAAGCTCCAATGTCTTCCCAAGAGTCTCTCCCACTCTCGCTGCCTGCCATTGGCACTGCCTTCTCAATGATCCCCAGAATGAGCATTTAAAATAACAAAGGTGACCAATCACATTGTGGTGTGAGAAAATACATTGCAGCTGGCTGCAACCTTTAAATAAATAATTCAATGTTCACCTTGAAATCGTAAGTGGCATCTGGATTCTCATCACAAGCTATCACTTCGGGTGCCATCCAGTAGGGTGTGCCAATGAATGTGTTCCTCCTCCCTACTGTCCGGTCAAGCTGCGCGCTCACTCCAAAGTCAACTACATCAAATCAAAACATATAGAGCATTAATGAATGTCCTTGACTAATCAGACTGTGCTAGGCACTGCCAAGGTACTGCCAAGGGAAAGGATGCTTTGTGCCTCATTTCCTCCTTCCTGGGTTTACCAACTCTCCAGCAATGCTCTGGGGTATCCAAGACGTTAAAGATTAGGGTACACCTTCAAAATAAAAAAGGGGTGAATACTTCCTGGAATTATTGTTGCAGGCTTCCCAACAGTCAGAGGGAGATAGAGGAGCAGATATGAAGGCAACTCACAGGAAGTTCATAGACAAACAGGTTTATAGTTGCAGGGGATTTCAACATTACTAACATTAACTGGGATTGCCTTAGCGTGAGAGAATAAGACAGGGTGGAATTTTAAAAGTGCATTCAGGAGAACCTTTTTGTGCCAGAACGTAGATACTGGAGCTAAGGTGGTGCTGGACCTAATCCAATGGAATATATTCAGTAGAGTGATTGAAACTTCAGTGGAGAAGCATTATGGGAATAGTGACCATAAATCTGCAAGTTTCAAAGTCATTATGGACAGGAATATAGGCATTACAGAAGTTAAGTATCTAAATTGGGGGAATGCCAATTTCAACATTAATAAACATGATCTGGCAAACATGGACTGAGAGCAACTAATTGCGGTTATGTCTATATTTGGAAAGTGGGAGCCCTTTAAAAATAGTGTAGTGAGAATTCAGGGCCAGCATGTTCCTCTAAAGATGAACAGCAAGGAAAGCAAGTCCAGGGAAGTCTGGATGTCAAGGGATATTGAGAGGTTGAAAAAGAGGGAAGCATACATCAGGTACAGTTCATTAGAAACAGGACAGCCCTTTAAAGGAATAGAGAGAGTGTAGACAGCAAAGAACGGCCATGAAATATCTTTGGCAGATAGGAGTAAGGAAAACCCAAAGCATCTTGTAAGTATATTAAGAATAAGAGGATTACTAGAGAAAGAGTAGGGCCTATTAGAGACCAAAAGGATTATCTGTGCATGGAGCCAGGTGAGGTCTTAAATAAATCTTTCTCAGCTGTATTCACAAAGGAGTAAAACATTATAGCATGGGTTTCAGTTGGAATAGTGAGGTTCTAGAACATGTTATGATTAAAAAGGAGGAGATATTAGATTTTTTTTTAAATTTACCAGTGGAATGGGAGCATTGCTCACTGAGCTAGCATTTACTACTTATCCCTAGTTGCCCTTAGGAAGGTGGTGGTGAGTTGCCTTCTTGAAACTCTGCAGTCCATGTACTGTCAGTAGATCCACAATGTCCTTAAGGAGGGACTTCCAGGATTTTGACCTAGCAACATTGAAGAAACAGCAATATAGTTCCAAGTCAGAATGGTGGGTGACTTGGAGGTGAATTTGCAGGCTGTAATGTTCCCAAATATCTGCTGCCCTTGTCCTTCTAGATGGAAGTGGTCATTGGTTTGGAAGCTGCCAAGGGTCTATGGTGAATTTCTGCAGAGTATCTTCTAAATAGTGCAAACTACTGCCACTGAGCTCCTACGGTGGAGGGAGTGGATACTTGTGGATGTGGTGCCTATCAAGTGGGTTGCTTTGTTCTTGATGGTATCAGGTTTCTTGAATGTTAATGAAGCTTGACACCATCCAGGCAATTGGGGATTATTCCATTACACACCTTACTTGTGACTTTTGGATGGTGGACAGGCTTTGGGGATTTAGGAGATGACTTACTCAAGTCAAGATTTCTTGTCTGAACTGTTCTTGTAGCCTGTTGTTTATATAGCTATACCAGTTCTGTCTTGACCATGGTAACTCCAGGATGTTGATAGTGGGGGATTCAGATATGAAAATACCATTGGATGTCAATGAGACAGTTAGATTTCCATCTCTTGGAGATTGCCATTGCCTGGCAGCCGTGTGGTGTGAATGTTACTTACCACTTGTCAGAACAGTCTAGTTCTTGCTGCATTTGTACATGGACATCTTCGGTAACTGAAGAGTCATCAGTGAGCTTCCCCATTTCTGACCTTATGATGGAGGTAAGATCATTGATGAAGCTGCTGAAGATGCTTGGGCCTAGGAAAATACCCTGAGGAACTCCTGCAGAGATGTCCTGGAGCTGAGATGACTGACCTCAGACAACTACAAAATTCTTTGTACGTGTCAAGTATAATTCCGATCAGTGAACAGTTTTCCCTCTGATACTCATTGATTTCAGTTTTGTTAGGGATCCTTAATGCCACAATGATAAAAAGCAACCTTGATGTCAAGGACTCTCATTCTCAGCTCGCCTCTGGAATTCAGCTCTTTTGTCCATGTTCTAACCAAGGCTGTAATGAGGTCTAGAGCTGAATGGCCCTGGCAGAACCCAAACTGGGCATCAGGGAGCAGGTCACTTTTGAGAAAGTGCTGCTTGATGATACCTTCCATCACTTTACTGATAATCGAGGTGGGGTAATTGGCTGGATTGGATTTGTCCTGCTTTTTGTGTTCAGGATGGACCTGGGCAATTTCCACATTGTTGGGAAGATTTCAGTGTTGTAGCTGTACTGGAACAGGTTGGCTTAGTGTGTGGCAAGTTCTGGAGCAGAAGTCTTCAGCATTAAGAAATATATGCAGATACTGAATACTGCAAAGGTTGTGGTCCCTTACATTCTACTGGCAATAGTATTGAAAACTTGAAAACTGCTCCTCCTGTGAATTGTTTGATTGTCCACCCATATTCACAACTGGATGTGGCAGGACTGCAGAGCTTAGAACTGATCGATCGGTTGGGAAATTGCCAGAGTTTGGAAAGAAAAGAAAGTCTGTTTGATGGACATGATTCACCCAATTGGTAAGGGAGAGGCTGTTTGTTTTCCGTTTGGCCATGAGTGACCCAAGCAGAAATGCACCGAGTGACCACTAGAGGGAGCATGCGCAAGGCAGCACCATGAGAGGAAAGACCTCAGATGACGAAGCCTCCAGGATTACATCCCATGAGAACTGGCAACCTCGTTCACTTTTTCTGGCTATATTGTATAAAATTCTAACAGGGATAGAGAAGCGAGATGCAATGAAGATCTTTCCCCTGGTTGGGGTGTGGAGAACTAAGGTTCAATGTATCAGGATTAGGGATAGACTATTTAAGACTGAGCTGAGGAACTATTTCTTCATTCAGAGGCTGGTGAACCTGCGACATTCCCTCCTGTGGAAAGCTATGGAGTCCAGATCACTGAGTATATGCATGATAGAGACTGATTTTTGTTTTCAATGTTAAAGGCACCAGGCGCATGGAGAGAAAGTGGCAATATGGTATTGACATCAAGGATCAGTCATGATAATACTGAATAGCAAGGTAGACAAGAGAGGTCAAATAGCCTTCTCCTGCACCTAGTCTCGATGTTTACGCCTCAAAAAATTGAATAATACAACAGTTACGTGGTTCAGAGATGTCAGACAAAGAGAAAAACATGGGCAGGATTGACCAGGATAACTCCACACAGAGCTAGAGGGAGCTTCCCCTCATTGACTCGGTGATCAATCCAGGCCCCTGTGTGGTACTGGGAGGCATAGATTGGTCTGTCCAGATACCACAACAACGTCTGGGGATTCTGAGCCACAAAGAGGACCAATAGTTGCAAGGTGAAGAATTGAACAATAGATTTTTATTGGATAATGGCAGAGGATACGGAAACAACATGAGCACTGCAACGAGGTAGGTATGATCTGACTGAAAATCAGGGAAGAGGCTTAAATTGACTGAATGTCCAGATATTATTTGTTGGTTATTACACACTGCGAAAGAAGATAAGAATAGATTTGGTTCCAATGGTCAACAGCCAGGTGCAGTCAGAAAGAATGGAAGGATGGGCACCATGTCCAGAAAACCAGTTCCTGGTAACAGGACCAAGCACCTTGGGAGACCAGAGAGAAGTTGAAATAATCAAACTTGCACTCACCCAACTTGACTTCAGCATTCTCTGTCAACAAGACATTCTGACCCTTGATATCACGGTGAATGACCTTGTGTTGATGAAGATGAGTCAGGCCCTAGAATCATAAGATAAAGCAGTCACCAGGTATTCAGCAGTAAATTCAAACTTAGAACTGAGCCAACAGGTGAGAAGTTAGCTGAAGCAACAAATCTCAAATGCAAAGCTACTGTCAGGAAGGGCAAGCATGTCATGGGGAGGGACTAGGAAAAGATCAATTGGCTCTCTAATGTCCTTTCGGGAAGGAAATCTACCATCTTTACCAGGTCTGGCCTATAGGCGACCTCACACCCCTAACAACAGGGTCGGCTCCTAACTTTCATCTGAAGTCATTCATTTATACCAAATCACACAGTCAATGGGGATTCTGAAAGGCAGCTCCCCATCATCTTCTGAATGGCAACTAGAGAGGAGCAATAAAGGCATATCTGGCTAACAATGCTCACACTCTGTGAATGAAGAGGTTGTTACAGTGGCCCAAATGCTGAGGGGTTAAATGAAACAAAATGAGAAATTGCTGAGAAAACTCAGTAGGTCTGGCAGCATCTGTGTTAGAATGGAAGAAGACGGAAATGTTAATCTCCTGTCTCTCCACAGATGTTACCAGACCTGCTGAGTTTTCCCAGTAATTTCTGTTCTTGTTTCTGATTTCTAACACCTACAGATTTTTTTGTTGTTCACGGAACAATGGATTCCATCTATATTTGCCTCTGTGGCTGATGGACGTCAAAATTGGAAATGGTCTGGACACAATAGACGAGGTGAAACCATTCCCATTGACTGTGGGTCAAGAACGAGTTCTAAAGTATTCTGAAAAAGAAGCAACTGTGAGATGAGAAAAGAAAAATTCACACAGCAAGTAGTCAGGGTCTTGAATGCACTACCTATGGTGGGAGCATGTTCAAATGAGGTATTCAAGTGGGAATTAGATTGTTATTTAAATAGAAATAACATGCAGGGTTATGGAAAAAAGCAAAACTTGTCACTAAGCTAAAATGCTCAGAGAGCTGGTTTGGACATAGAATCATGAAGTCATAGAGATGTATAGCACAGAAACAGACCCTTCGGTCCAACTCATCCATGCCGACCAGATATCCTAAACTAATCTAGTTCCATTTGCCAGCACTTGGCCCATATCCTTCTAAACCCTCCCTATTCATGTACCCATCCAGATGCCTTTTAAATGCTGCGATTGTACCAGCCTCCACCACTCCTTCTGGCAGCTCATTCCATACACGCACCACCCTGTGTGTGAAAACGTTGCTCTTTTGGTCCCTTTTAAATCTTCCCCCTGTCACTCTAAACCTATGCCCTCTAGTTCTGGACTCCCCCACCCCAGGAAAAAGACCTTGTTTATTTACCCTATCCATGCCCCTCATGATGTTATAAACCTCTATTAGGTCAGCCCTCAGCCTCCAATGCTCCAGGAAAAACAGCCCCAGCATGACGACCGAATGGTCTCCTTCTGCACTGTAACAATTCTGCGAATCAGAGGTCACTGATTTAAATGCCTAAAAGAAGCGGCAGTGGCATGAGGGAAAGCTTTTTCTTTCTGTTATACAGCAAGTTGTTAGGGCCTGCAGTGTACCGCCTGAGTGTGATGGAGACTGCTTCAATAAAGGCTTTCAAAAATCAACCAGCTAATTATATGAAGCCGAAAACAAACACAGGCCTATGGGGAAAGGAGGGGAGAGCAGGGTGAGGTCAGAAGCTCTTAGCAGAGAGCAAACACAAATGTGATGGGTAGAATGGCCTCTTCGTGTGGTATGATCATTCTATAGCATTTTTGACTTGGTCAGCATCCCATGGTGCTTCAGTGCAATATAAATTGGGCAAAATTTGAGACAATGGGCATATTAGATCAGAAAAACAAGATCTTGGTCAGAAGTCAATTTTAAGTGACATGAAAGAAGAAGCTGTAGAGAAGTATAGAGGAAACTAAATACATGAATTATGAGAATTAGACCAGCAGTGACGTGAAAGGGGTTGTGGGGTGGGAGGAGATCATAGATATAGGGAGGTTGCAAGGGATTCAAAAACAAGAGGAAGAATTTTAAATAGCGCTGGTCCTGACCTCACTGCCTCTTGCAATTTTGTAGAATCTGACAATGGGACAGCACAGAAGGAGACATCATTGAGAAATTCAATTAGTCCCACTCCCCCCCTTCATTCTTTCTTCACACCCTTCAAGTATTTAACCAAATTCCTTTTCAAAGGATTGAATCTATATCCACTATCCCGTCAGGCATTGCATCCAAAAATCTTACCAATTGTTGCCGAACAATCGTTTTCCCCTCATGGCCACAACTGTTCCTATTGACAATCTGAAATCTGTGCTGTCAAGTTACTGGACAATGATAAGGCATTCTGGCTTACCCAAAGACATTAAACACAGTGTTCAATCATTCCAAACACAGATATTTCTAATAGTGAGCAATCAAACAATATTTTCTTTTAAATGTTCATTCATGTGATGTTCATTCATGTCACTGTCTCAGCCAGTATTTATTACCCATCCCTAATTGCTCAAAGGACCGAGTCAGTCACATTGCTGAGGGTCTGGACCATATAGGCCAGACCAAGTTAAAAGAGCAGACTTTTTTTCCTTAAAGGGAGACAGAAGATTTTTGAATGTTATAACACATCAGTGTTTACATGGTCACCAACTTGTTTATAATTCTAGATTTTTAGTCCGCCATATTGAGTTTCAAACTCATGTCCCCAGAACATTGGTCTGTGGTTCTGGATTAATCCATTACAACAGGACCACTGTCTCACCTCAAATACAATGAATATTAATCAGTGGCACCAATATAGGATGGAAATGGTTTTCTTGTGGAAATGGAGAAGAAACACAACAAATGGGTGGCATTTCTTAGAAGTAGCAATAAATAGCTGTGAGACGAAGGCAGGAATTATGAAATGGCTCAGATCTTATAATTCCTCAATTCCCTTTTCCTATCCCAACCCATTTTTATAAAATTTCTCACAAGGAAGAATCAGATCAGCACAATAAGATTTCCATTCCCATTGACCAGGGCTGCATTAAAGCATCCATTTCAGATGTGTAAAAGAAACGTCTGTACCCGCAAGATCTCCCTGCAGATGTAGGCGATCCACTCTTCCTTCAGTGTGTTCCCTTTTGTGTTCTTGATCAAATCAGTGACAGATCCAGCTCCGCAGAATTCCATCACCAACTGTCGAGAGACAACAGCAATATTGTAGGGACCAAATGGCTCAGTAACAGACAATCCTTCGATTTTACATAAGGTGACACTCTTCATACACTCACTTCACAGCAAATTAGGCAACAACCAGTCTGCATCGTACAATTAGATTCATAGAGACACAGAGGCCATTTGGTCAATCATAACTGTGCAGGCTCTTTCAAAGAGGTGTACAATCAATTAAAACGCTCTGCTCTTTCTTTATAATCTTGACATTTTTACTTGTCAAATAGTGATCCAATTCCACTGGAAAGTTACAAACGAATCTGTTTCAGGCAATACATTTCAGATCACAAGAACCCATTGTGTAAAACAAAAATCTCTATATCTCCCCTAAATCCTTTACCATGTATCTCAAGTCCGACTACTGATTCTCCTGTCACAAGGACCAGTTCCTCCTTTTATACTTCATTAAAACCCTTTGCCATTGCCAGACCATCTCCAATCACAACCTCAATGTTCTTCAACCTGAAGTGATTCATGTAAGTTATAATGCACAAAGGCTTTCACAGTTGGCGCAGGTGTTGGCAGGGATGGTGCCATTTACATGTGGCATTACCCAATTGGCAATGAGCCCAAGCTTCCTGCGCCTACCATCTGGAAACTTGCAGCTGATTTATTTTCATTCCAGCAACATCTAACAAAGTAAAAGGTTAGTACGTCAATGCTGGGAGAAATCGGCTAGGGGCTGAAAGGGCTGAAGGAATGATGAGGGGAAAGGGAAGTGTGTGGGAGAGACAAAGACAGAGAGAAAAGGAGAAAGAGAGAGAGAGAGACAAAGAGAGAGAGACATCTAAATGAGTGGGGAGGACCAGAGAAAGAGAGAAGAGGGAAGACAGAAAGAGAAAAGAGAGAGCAAAGAGAGGATAAAGAGACTGTGGAGAGGGAAGAGAGAGAGAAAATAAAAGAGAAAACAGAGAGGAATGAGAAGAGATTTCCTAGATAAATTGGGAAGCCTTTTAGAGATTCAGAGTTAATTTATGTTGGTTCTCACCTCCCCACCCAAACACCCTATTTTCCTACTGAAATATGCAGTGTATTGGCCTGAACATTATCCCAATTTAGATGGTAAAAGCCCTCTCCTCTTTGGGGATCCTATCAACTCGTCTGATGGTCCTCCCATCACTTCCAAAACCAGAGTCTAATGATCCCTGGAACTGGGTTTGACACTGCCAGTCATCTCTTCAATGGGAAACAACTGTGCATTAACAAAACCTTTGGAGACAAGCGGACCACATTGAAGACCATCACCGTCGGGACTGTGGTGAAGACAGTGGACACATCGCTCGCTCTCACCAGCCAAATGTTAACTTCTATGACAACAGTGCCTGTTTAATGTTGAGAGCCACACTGCTGGATTTCTGTTCTTGTTTGTTGTTGCAACACTGCCCTCTGCCACATTTTGTTGAGCCTTGAATTTGAAAACATCTCTCACTCACATAGTTAATACCCTCCCACACAAGTATTTCACCCCCTCTTTCTCCTGACCTCGTCCCCCTCAAGGCCTGGCACAGTCATCAAGTTTTCTGGTTAATTAATCCTCTCAGATAGTTGAGGATCTCATGTTTCGACACACAGCTTAATTACTCCTCAACTCATTGAATCATAGGATCCCCACAGTGCAGAAAGAGGTCATTCAGCCCATCAAGTCTGCACCAACCCACGAAAGAGTATCCCACCCAGACTCCCTACCTTATTCACGTATCCTGCATTTAGCATGGCCAATCCATCTAACCTCCACATCTTTGGACTGTGGGAGGAAATTAGAGCACCCTTTCTGATTATTCTGGTTTCCCAATGATGGAAATGAAAGGCTCAGTATTTCAGCACAAGTTAAATGTTTAAGCATTACAAAATTCTTTGTGTTATCTCTCTCTTTCTCTCTTCCTTTAAGATGTTCCTTAAAACCTATTTCTTTCACTAAGCTTTTGGTTGTCTGTCTTATTATCTCTTTATGTAGCTCATTGTCAATTGCTGTCTGATTCATGCTCTTGAGAAACTCTCTGAACTTGACTGTTTTAATAGTCTCCTTGATGATCTCCTATCTTCAATCACTCTGACAACCTGTAATTATTTCAAACCTCTGCTGCCATTATCAAAACCCACTCCTCTCAGAAGAGATGCTTGCAGCTGACATTCAGTTCAGTTAGGGTTTTCTTTGGGTAGACTTGCAGTCAACAATCCTTGTAACACTAGTCTATGGGGCTTATTCCCATTATGTGATGAAGAATTAACCACAAATAAGTCTTCAGCAGAAGACGCATGTACTCAAATAACAAATAGCTCATTACATACTAACTAATACAGCTTAAGATGATGAGCTACATTAATGCCTGGTAAGAGACACTGTTATCTCCTCAGATTTATAGTAACTAGCTCGACTGAACATGGTTGTAAACTGTGGAATGTAGAACTAACAACTTAGAACCTTCTCACTCAGAAACAATATTTTATATGTTAGAGGGAAAAGCTATACTAAAGTTTCCAGTTAATCCCTTCCGACCAACTGTCTTATATAATTACTTTTGAAGTCCTGTTCGCCTACCGTCCCTGTACTTGTTGACCTAAGCTGACCCCTCCAACTCGTAATGCCTTAATTTTGGAAAGTTCTCATATTTATTTTATCTCCTCTTTTAGGAAGCTGTTTGAAGCCCCTTGATTTGACCAAACCTTTATGCACATGCCCCAATATCTCCCTAAGTTGCTCCCTGTCACATATTGTTTGATAATACTTCTAAGAAGTGTCTTGGGTTATGTTCCTACATTGAGGGCACTATATAAATGCTAATTGCTGCTGCAGAGTCTTCACAAAATGCATATTTAAAAACATTCTAACATTGAAGCAACTCCTCAAGTACAAGACACGTACACTATTCTCAATGTAATCGTCATAAGATCTGAAAACTAAAAGGATGAGCAACAGTCTCGGAAGAATCATAGAATCCCTACAGTGTGGAAATAGGCCCTTCGGCCCAACAAGTCCACACTGACCCATACCCCTCCCCTTTATTTACCTCTGACTAATACACCTAACCTACACATCCCTGGACACTGTGGGCAATTTAGCACAGCCAATTCACCTAACCTGCGCAACTTTGGACTCTGGGAGGAAACTGGAGCACGGGGACACAGACACAGGGAGAATGTGCAAGCTCCAAACAGACAGTCACCCGAGACTGGAATCGAACTGGGGTCTCTCCTGCTGTGATGCAGTAATGCTAACCACTGAACCACTGTGCTGCCCCAAGCCAGCAGCCACCAGTGTTGGTGTAGTAGTAATATTATTGGACTAGTAATTCAGAGGCCCAGTTAATGCTTTGGGAGTTCCAATCCCACCAAGAAAGCTGATGGAATTTTAATTCAGTTCAAACACCTGAGGTTGATCTTATTATTAGTCGTGGAGATCACAAAACTATAATTAATTGTCATAAGGGTTCATCTGGTTCAGTAGGGTCCTTTAGGGAAGGATATCAGCTGTCCTTTCCCAGTCTGGTCTACACATGATTCCAGATGCACAGCAATTTGGTTGATTCTCAACTGCCCTCTGAAAAGACGTAGCAAGCCATTCAGTTCAAGGGCAGTTAGGAAAGAGCAACAAATGCAGTCTTGCCAGCAATGCCCACACAGCGTCATAGAGATGTAGAGCATCTTCAGTCCAACCCATCCATTCCAACCAGATATCCCAACCCAATCTAGTCCCACCTGCCAGCACCCGGCCCATATCCCACCAAAACCCTCCATTCATATACCCATCCAGATGCCTTTTAAATGTTGCAGTTGTACCAGCCTCCACCATTTCCTCTGGCAGTCCATTCCACACACGTACCACCCTCTGCTTGAAAACGTTGCCCCTTAGGTCTCTTTTATATCTTTCCCCTCTTACCCTAAACCTGTGCCCTCTAGTTCTGGAGTCACCCACCCCAGGGAAAAGATCTTGTCTATTTACCTTACCCTTGCCACTTATGATTTTATAAACCTCTATAAGGTCACCCCTCAGCCTCTGACGCTCCAGGGAAAACAGTATCAGCCTGTTCAGCCTCTCCCTGTAGCTCAAATCCTCCAACCCTGGCAACATTCTTGTAAATTTTTTCTGAATCCTTTCAAGTTTCACAACATCTTTCAGATAGGAAGGAGACCAGAACTGCATGCAGTATTCCAAAACTGGCCTAACCAACGTCCTGTACAGCCACAACATGACTTCCCAACCCCTGTACTCAATGCTCAGACCAATAAAAGAAAACATACCAAATGCCTTCTTCGCTATCTTATCTACCTGTGACTCTATTTTCAATGAGCTATGAACCTGCACTCCAAGGTCTCTTTGTTCAGCAACACTCCCTAGGACTTACCATTAAGTGTATCAGCTGAAAATGTGTTGCTGGAAAAGCGCAGCAGGTCAGGCAGCATCCAGGGAACAGGAGAATCGACGTTTCGGGCATAAGCCCTTCTTCAGGAATCACTGAAGAAGGATTCCTGAAGAAGGGCTTATGCCCGAAACGTCGATTCTCCTGTTCCCTGGATGCTGCCTGACCTGCTGCGCTATTCCAGCAACACATTTTCAGCTCTGATCTCCAGCATCTGCAGACCTCACTTTCTCCATTAAGTGTATAAGTCCTGCTAAGATTTGCTTTCCCAAATGCAGCACCTTGCATTTATCTAAATTCAACTCCATCTACCACCACTCGGTCCATTGGCCCATTTGATCAAGATCCCGTTGTAATCTTAGGTAACCTTCTTCGCTGTCCACCACAGCTCCAATTTTGGTGTCATCTGCAAACTTACTAAATATACCTCCTATGTTCATATCCAAATCATTTATATATATGATGAAACGTAGTGGACCCAGCACCTATCCTTGTGGCACTCCACCAGTCACAGGCCTCCAGTCTGAAAAACAACCCTCCACCACCACCCTCTGTCTTCTATCGTCAAGCCAGTTCTGTATCCAAATGGCTAGTTCTTCCTGTATTCCACAAGATACAACCTTGCTAACCAATTTCCCATAGGAACCTTGTTGAACGCGTTACAGAAGTCCATATAGATCACGCCTACCTATCTATTGACCAAAGCTGATTTTAACTCACAAATACGTCCATTCAAATAATTTGCATAAATTTCCAGTCCATACAAATCTAACAAGAGCTTGGACTTCTGCAATTTCAGCGTCACTTTTTATTTCCCTATATATGAAAGAAAAATTCAGTGAGTAACTCTCAGAAGTCGCTCATTGGCGTAAAGCACTCTGTGATGTCTGGAGGTTGTGAAAGGCATCAGAGAAATACAAGCTCTTTCTTTTGCAATGCTTTGTATGAAGAAGCTTTCTTCCTGTTCACTGTTACAAATCACTTGTAATTAATCCCATTTGAAAACTATTATAAATTATTTGTAGCACAGAAACAGACCATCCAGCCCAAGTACTTCACACTATCATTTGCATTCCATCCCAACCTATCCCCAGTCCTCTTCACCTTTACTCCACATGATACCCCTCTGTTCCTTACTCCTTTATTCCTTTTTTTTGTTTATATAAAGAAGAATTTTAATGCTAATTATTACTTTATTTCTTTATTCTCCTACTTATCCTACAAAGGTAATGCTTAACCTTTTAAACTTTGTTTCTTTGACTATTTTGAACCTAAGTTTTTTTGTACAGGGGTACCTTTGTACCAAAGATGGTGCTGCATGTGGTGAGATTATATACTTTTCAATGTAAATCTGTACTTGAATACACGTGACAAAAAAATCTAAATCTATTTTCTGATGGTTTATCCAGCTTCCCCTCAAACACATCTGCACTGTTTACCTCAATGATTCCTTGTGGTAGCCAGTTCCATGTTCTCACCAGTCTTCCTGAATTTCTCATTAGATTTATCAGCATTTTATAATTTTAGTGCCTGGCTCTAGTCTACCTAAGAAAGTGGTATCATTTTCTCAGCAAACAACCCATCAAACACTTCTTTAATTTTAAAGATGTCTTTCAGGTCACATCTCAAAGAATCCTCATAGCATGGAAGCAGGCCATTTGGCTCATCGAGTCCACACCAACCCTCTGAAGAGTGTCCCACCTAGACCCAGACCCAAAATCCTGCATTTACCATGGCACATCTTTGGACTGTGAGAGGAAACTGGAGCAATCCCACACAGACATGAGGGAAACATGCAAACTCCACACAGACAGGCACCTGGACTGGAATTGAGCTGAGGCCCCTGGCACTGTGAGGCAGCAATGCTAACCACTAAGCCACCATGCCGCCCTTCTCAGTCTCAGTTTTTTCTTTTCTAGAGTAGAGAGTCACTGCTTTTTCAGTCCTTCCTAATAGACATGAATAATTTCCCAACATTCTGTTGCTTTGAGTTGTATTTGGACTTCCAGAAGGTATTCAGCAAGGTTTCTCACAAAAGGCTAAGTTCTAGGATAAGAGTCATAGTGTTGGAGGTAGTATACTGGCATGGATAGGGGATTAGTTAATGGATAGGAAATAGCGAGTGGGGATAAAAGGTTATTTTTCAGGTCGGTGATCGTAACCAAGGGTTCCACAGAAATCAATGCTGGGGCCACAACTGATTACAATATACATGAAAGACTTGGAAGCAGGAAGTAAATGTACTGCAGCCAAATTTGCAGATTACATGAAAATAGGTCAAACGCTGGTTGCGGAGGGGATACAAACAGTTTAAGAGGAGAGAGTGATATGTTAACCAAGTGGCCAAAATGTTGGCAAATGGAATATCTTGTGGGAAAATGTGAAGTTCATTGCGGAAGGGAGGACAAAAGAACACGGTGGCTCAATGGTTAGCACTGTTGCCTCACAGCACCAGGTACCAGGGTTCAATTCCAGCCTCAGGCGACTGTCTGTGTGGAGTTTGCATATTCTCCCTGTGTCTATGTGGGTTTCCTCCCACAGTCCAAAGATGTCTAGGTTAGTGAATTGGCTGTGCTAAATTGCCCATAGTGTTCAGGGATGTGTAGGTTAGGTGCATTAATCAGGGGGAAATATAGGGTCGGGGAAATGGGTCTGGGTTATTCTTCAGTGGTTCGGTGTGGACGTGTTGGCCTAAAAGGCCTATTTCCACACTGTAGGAATTCTATTTAAACGGAGAAAAACTGCAACACAAAGGGACTTAGAGATACCTGTGCACAAAACGTATAAAACTAGCACACAAGTGCAGCAGGTTCTTTGGAAGAGTGTAAGAGTAGGGAAGCTTTACTGCAATTGTACAAGGTGCTGGTGAGACCAAACCTGGAGTACTGAGAGAAGTCTTGGTCCCCTAAAAAAGGAAAGGTATTATTTCAATGGAGACAGTTCAGAGAAGGTTCATTAGGATTATCCCCGGTGTGGAAGGATTGTCTTATGAGCAAAGATTAAACAGACTGCAGCTCCACATATTGGAGTTGAGAAGAATGAGAAGGCATCTCATTGAAACACATGGGATTCTTAAGGGGTTTGATAGGGTCAATTCTAAGAGGATGTTTTCCCTCATGGGAGAGTCTAGGACCAGAGGGAACAATAAAAGGGCTGCCTGTTTAAGATGAGGAGGAATTACTTTGCTCAGAGAGTTGAGAGACTTTGGAACTCTTTGCCGCAGAGAGCAGTGGGGGCAGAGTCCCTGTGTAAATTTAAGGCAGAGATAGTGAGATTCTTGATCAGTAGAGGAATCAAGGGTTATGGGGAAAACACAGGACAGAGAGCATTAGGAATATTGGATCAGCCATGATCTGATTGAATGGTGGAGCAGGCTTGAGCAGTTACATGGTCTACTCTTGTTCCTATTTCTTATGGTCTTAATCTAGTAACTTATCTTTCTTTGCACCTTCTCCATCATTTCTCTGTCCTTTTCATCGTATGGTAAACACAGTACTGAATAGAACATAGATCATATCACAGAATCCCTACAGTGTGTAAAGAAGCCATTGAGTCTGTGCCAAACCTCATTCCACCCTAAACCCATCCCTCCATCCTATCCCTGTAACTCCACATTTACCATGCCCTGCATATCCTTGGAGACAACAGGGCAATTTATCATAGCCAATTCCACCTCGTCTGCGCATCATGTGGGACGAAACCAGAGCACCTGGAGGAAACCCAGACACACACAGGGAGAACATGCAAACGTCACAATGAGGGTAGAATTGAATGCCGGGCCATGGCGCTAGGGCTAACCACTGTGCCACCGTGCTGCTAAAGGTTCAATACACATCGAGCATCATTCCTCTGTTCAGTGCGACATTTCAATTATAGGAATTAGTCTTATCTACTTGGAATAGTATTAAATCATATCTCGTCTTCCCCTTCAGAACAAAGACAGTGACAATCTCAGGTACAACTTGCCCTTGATGAATATTATCTCTGCTACAAACTATTGCGGGTTCACCCACTAAATGAAGAACAATGGCCCAACAGTGGATGACACCTAAAGAGCAGAAGAGTTTCAAAATAGCCTTAAGGAACTGTCTTTGTTGGATGGTACCCCTCTGCAAATAGCTCCAACTTTATTGCATGCTGCAAGAAAGAACTTATTTCAATGCAACACATCTGACTCATCATGAAATAACATTGGCATCAATTTACCCAAAGCTGGTCATCCACTCCAGGAGGATTCTTTTTAATGAAGGCTCCATAATAGGTGGCAACATTTCGATGGTGTGAATACTTCTTTAGCATATTAATTTCCTGTTTGATCTCCTCCTCTTCATCCTGTGAAAATAAATGAACATGTTTGGAAGTAGTTAGTTATGTGAACAATCGGATGAAGTTTTGCACTCTTAGTTTGGCAGGTGAGGCGATTTCATATAACGCCATATCAACATTTGCACAAATTACTGGAAGGCGCTGAGTCAGGTAAGCCATGTAGTGAATAAAGCAGATGAGATCTTGGGGTTTATAAATAGGAGGACAGATTCAAAATATCAGGAAAACAGGCTAAACTGTGTGACCCCAGCAATGTATTGTGTCTAATTCTCAGCACCGCACTCCAGAAAGGACAAATTTTTGATTGTCAGGGAAACCCAAGGAGGTGGGGGGAGGGCTGGAATGGCAGGGAACAGGAAAATAATTTGAGTTAAGGTCACATTCAAATCAGCCACGGGCCTAATAAATGGTGGAACAGACTTGATGGGCTGAATGGCTGACAACTGGTCCTGTTTCATCTGATCTTACTTGAAGGCTTTGGATGGAATGGTAGGATAACGTTTCTGGATTTGAAAACTATTTCTAATGAATAAATGTGAATTTTTAAAAAGTGAGTATCAGTTATTGTGATCATGAAACTACTGGATTGTCACAAAAGCCCAAGTGGTTCATATGTCCTACAGGGAAGACATTCTGACATCCATTTCTAGTTCAGTCTACACGTGACTCCAGGGGCACAAGGTGATTTATTCTTAACTACCCTCTCAAAACAGCCCAGCAAGCCACTCAGTCATGCGAGAACTACAAGGTCCTCCGTGATTCAGAAGGCAGTTCACCACCATCTTCCTGTGGGAAAGTAGAGGAGGACAATAATTGCTGGCCTAACCCAGCTATGCCCACAGCCTATAAAATAATAAATTAAAGACAAGCAATTCTTGAGCATCATTCTGAGGATGAAAGGCATACAGTTATGTGGATTGATTGGAGATGTTGGGGCACCAACTTAAGACTGAGATGAGGGGAATTTCTTGTCTCCACGGTTTTGAACCTTTGCATCTCCTTACCACATGAAGCAGTGGGGTTCAAAGTCCTTTTGTAGGATTAAGGCTGAGATAGATTCTTGATCAGTAGGCGAATCAAGGGTTACAGGGAAAGGGCAGGAAAGTGGACATGAGGGATGTCAGACCAGCCATGATCCTATTGAAAGAAGGAGCTGGCTCAAAGGGAGGGACTGACTGGCCTACTCCTGTACTTATTTTTTATGGTCTGCTGTTCTCCAAAGAACAGAAAAGGCAGCGAATGGTAGTGGTGTTAATAGTCCAGAAGCATTTAGATAAATAAAAGAAAGAGAAACAGATTCTGAAAATCTGATAATCAGAAGACACAGATGTCAACTGGATTGGCAAAGGAATTGTGGAATGAATGAAGAAAGTTTGGAATGCACTGCCCCACTTGAGTGATGGATATATATTCAGTTAGGCCCTGTAAAGGGAATGAGATAAGTACCTGATGGGGATGTATGGAAAGAGGGGATAGTGGGACTGACGAGTGTGCTGTTTGGAAGGAAAAGCAGTGGGTGAGTGGCCTCCTTCTTGCTGTAGTGTGCTGTGATTCAATTCAGTATCAGTTTGATTTCAAAATGATTAAGTGTAACCACCATGACATTAATGGGTAAGCGAGCTAATGAATTGTATGAAACAGAAAACCCATTTCCTGTTGTCAAATGAGCAGCTTTCCTGTTCCTCATGCCTCACCTGAACCCAGCTTCCTGTTGATGTCTCACATTTTCCTTTAACTCTTGTTGATGCAGCAAGAATGTATTATTTCCACTTTGACAATCAGAGATTACTGGAGAATAGAATCAGGCGACAGAGAAAGAGAATCTTTTATGTGACAAAGTGCTGTGGTCCAGAATCTGCTGCCTGACTTCAGTGGTGAAAGTGGATTTAATTACAACATTTTGAGGGATAATTAAATAAAACTTTCTATTTCAAGTGTTTATAGGATCTGGGAGAGCAGCAGGAGGACTGGGACTAATTGTAAAGCTCTTTCAAACAGCCAGCAGAAGTAAGATAGGACGAATGGTCTGCATTTGCTGCTGCTTGATTCTGTCATCTATGTTATGAAAACATTTCTGGAGCAAAAGATCTCCTTGGAAGGAACTTATTTAGAAGAGTCTGCAGTACTTGAAAATAACTCTTCAAAAACTATGACGATCTCGGCCTACTCACTAATTTACTGTGAGACAGAATCACACTAAGTGAGTTTGGTCATAGGATATTGATTGGAGCTAGATGTATTTTTATAAGTTGTCATGGTTACCATTCCTGATGCTATCTTCAGATTCCAGATTGTAATTAATTGAATTTACATTCACCAGCTGCCATGTTGGAGTTTTGACCTCATGCCCCCAGAGCCTGGGTTTGATGATAATTAGCCCATTGGCATTAACCACAACACCACAATCTCCTCAGACAGTGGTGCAAACCTGGGGTCCATGAAGCTCACTCCCACTCCAATTTTTATACTCTGCCCAGGTTTTGCCTTAAGGCATTTGCAAAGAGGCTATGGCAGAACAGTCACTGGGCTAGTACGCTGAGGCTCAGGCTAGTGTTCAGAAGACACAGATTGAAATGCGACCGTGGTGGCTGGTGCAATATAGATTCAGTTATTTAACATTTAGGACCTAAAACTAGTCTCAGAAATAATGGCCATGACAACTTATTATAAAAATCCATCCAACTCCTCTGGGACTGATCCTTACCTGGTCTGACCCACATGTGACTCCAAATCCACAGCAATCTGCATCATTTGGATAAATGTCCTAGCAAGACATTCAACTGAAAGGCAATTAGGGATGGGTAACAAATGCCAGCCTTGCCAGTGCACCTGTATCTGATATAAGCGTGTATCATCTCAAACTCAATTTCATCAGTTCAGCAATGCTAAGACAGCACCTTCCAAATCCGCAGCCCCTCTCATCCAGCAGGACAAGGACAACAGATATACTGCCATCACCCAGAGAGTGGTGGCTGTGTGGAATGCTCTGCCCCAGAGGGCAGTGGAGGCCCAGTCTCTGGATTCATTTAAGAAAGAGTTGGATAGAGCTATCAAGAATAGTGGAATCAAGGGTTATGGAGGTAAGGCAGGAACAGGATACTGATTAAGGATGATCAGCCATGATCATATTGAATGGTGGTGCAGGCTCGAAGGGCAGAATGGCCTACTCCTGCACCTATTGTCTATTGTCTATTATCTATAAGTTCCCCGTCAAGCCACTCACCATCCTGACGTGGAACTGTTTTGACATTCTTTCAGTTTGGCTGGATCAAAATCCTGGAATTCCCTCCCTAACAGCATTGCGGGTTTATGTCCAGAGTGAAAAAGTGTGGCACTGGAAAAGCATAGCCGGTCATGCAGCATCCGAGGAGCAGGAGAGTCAACGTTTCAAGCATAAGCTCTGGCCAGCATACGGACTGCAGTGATTCAAGAAGCCAACTCAAAAACAACCTGGGATGGGCAAAACAATGCTGGCCCAGGCAGCGACATCCACATCCCATGAATGAATAAAATAAGAAAAATTTAATGAATAATGATTTTTGACTTCCAATTTCCCATACAATCCAATATCCCTTAGGGTCTGTGTTGCTTTGAGGAATCTCTTCCGAAAGACCACCCAAGCTGGTGAAGAAGCTGAGGAGGTGCCAACCATTTTCGATGGCCCCAATTGGAGACTAATACAAAAATAAAATGTGGCTATAAAAACTTTTTCAGCTATCCCGAGGTGGTGAAAGATTCGGCACAAATGCAAGTCAGTGTTTCTTTTTCTCCAGAAAGGGCGAAAATTTCCAGTGACATCAGTTTAAATATTGTCATCAGATTAATAATCTCAGCTCCTTCAATTAGTTTCAGCTAAGCGAGTCATTATTGGGTGAGGGGAGGGGGCATTACGTAGACAATCGAGGAGGTGGGAAACACTCAAGTACAGATTTATTTTCACAAGAAGTGAATGAGAAATGGGATGAGAGATGAAATAATTACAGAAATTTTACCAGAGTTGATATTGCCAGGAATGTCAAAGCTAGGCCCATCATTAAGATCTCATCGTTAAACTGGAGGGAGATGACAGGACCATAATCTACAGTCAGAACTGTGACTGCTTTGGAACAATAATGTTTCCGTCATGTGTCACCAGATTTCTAAAGATGGCTGCAGGGAGGAGATGCTGTTGAAAGCAGAGTGCTTTACCACCTATAGTCTGACAGGGGCAAAGTGAGGTGAGGACAGATAAAGCACACTTGAACTACTCTACTCAAAATACAAAGCTAGTTTCAGCTCAGCAGTACTGGAAATGAAAGTGAAAATGATGAGAAATGCGTGACACGTCAAAGTGTACTTGTCATCTCACTGTGTCAGGCAGCAGCAATGGCAATGGATGTGAGGACACAGCATAGCACTGTGTCTGAGAGGGCGACATTTACACACCCACTTCTCCATCAGTCGGGGTAGGCAGCCCTTAAAAAGCCCAATCACTGCATAAATTGTTAAATAACAACAACACACCATATGCACCGGTACTGTACCCCAGGGTTATACAGTGACAGATTCGTCCCCACCAGACCGGCATCCCAAAGTTATACAGTGACAGACCTGTCCCCACCAGTACTGTATCCCAGTGTTATACAGTGACAGATCAGTCCCCATCAGTACTGTATCCTAGTATTATACAGTGACTGACCTACCCCCACCAGTACAGTACCCAGTGTTATACAGTGACAGACCTGCCCCCACCAGTACTGTATCCCAGTGTTATACGGTGAGAGACCTGTCCTCACCAGTATTGTATCCCAGTATTATACAGTGACAGACCTACCCCCACCAGTACAGTACCCCAGTGTTTTACAGTGACAGACCTGTCCTCACCAGTGCTGTACCCCAGTATTATACAGTGATAGACCTGTCCCCACCAGTACAGTACCCCAGTATTATACAGTGACAGACCTACACCCACCAGTACTGTATCCCAGTGTTATACAGTGACAGATCAGTCCCCATCAGTACTGTATCCCAGTATTATACAGTGACAGACCTACCCCCACCAGTACAGTACCCCAGTATTATACAGTGACAGACCTACCCCCACCAGTACTGTATCCCAGTGTTATACAGTTACAGATCAGTCCCCATCAGTACTGTATCCCAGTATTATACAGTGACAGACCTACCCCCACCAGTACAGTACCCCAGTGTTATACAGTGACAGACCTGTCCTCACCAGTGCTGTACCCCAGTGTTATACAGTGACAGATCTGTCCCCACCAGACTTGTATCACAGAGTTATACAGTGACAGACCTACACCCACCAGTATAGTACCCCAGTATTATACAGTGACAGACCTGTCCTCACCAGTACTGTATTCAATGTTATACAGTTACAGACCTGTCCCACCAGTACAGTACCCCACTGCTATGTAGTAACAGACCTGTCCCCACCAGTGCTGTACCCCAGTGTTATACAGTGACAGATCTGTCCCCACCAGACTTGTATCCCAGAATTATACAGTGACAGACCTACCCCCACCAGTACAGTACCCAGTGTTATACAGTGACAGACCTGCCCCCACCAGTACTGTATCCCAGGGTTATACGGTGAGAGACCTGTCCTCACCAGTATTGTATCCCAGTATTATACGGTGACAGACCTGTCCCCACCAATATTGTATTCAGTGTTATACAGTTACAGACCTGTCCCACCAATACAGTACCCCACTGCTATATAGTAACAGACCTGTCCCCACCAGTGCTGTACCCCAGTGCCATACAGTGACAGGCCTGTCCTCACAAGTACAGTACCCCAGTATTATTCAGTAACAGACCGGTCCCCACCCCTTCAGTACCCCAGTATTATACAGTAACAGACAGTCCCCACCAGTATTGTATCCCATTGCTACATGACAGACCTGTCCCCACCAATACTATACCTCAGTGCTATACAGTGACAGACCTGTCCCCACCAGTACTATTGCCCAGTGTTATACAGTGACAGACTTGCCCCCAGAGATACCGTATCTCGGTGCTACACAGTGAAAGACCTGGCCCCACCAGTACTGTACCCCAGTTTACACTGCAACACCTTTTGCCACCAATACTGCACTCCAATGATATTTTCTATTTATTCGTGGAATGTGAGCGTCATTAGCTGGTCAGCATCTATTGCTAGCATCGTGAACCACTGCAGTGGGTTGACCCACAATGCAAAAAGGGACGGTATTTTCAGATTTTGACCCAGCAATAGTGAAGGAATGCTATATATTTCCTAGTCAGGATGGTGACTCGCTTGAGGGGAACTTGAAGGTGTTGGTTGCTGCCCTTGTCTTTCTAAATGGAGGTGGTTATGGGTTTGAACGGTAATCAGTGACTGACCTACTCCAATACTGCTGTACCCAGTGTCATACATTGAAAGACCTGACCTCACTAATACTGTACTCCAGTGTTACACAGTGACAGACCTGTCCCCACCAGTACTGTACCCCAGTGTTGTGCAGTGACAGACTCATCCCCACCAGTACTGTACCCCAGTGTTGTACAGTGACAGACCTGTCCATATCAGTAATGTACACCAGCGTTATACAGTGGCATACCTGTCCCGCCAGTAATGTATCCCAGTGTCACACAATGACAGCCCTGTCCCCTCCGGTACTGTATTCCAGTGTTATACAGTGACAGACCTGGCCTCACAAGTACTGTAACCCACTGCTACACATTAATAGACCTATCCCCACCAGTACTGTACTCCAATGTTACACAGTGACAGGCCTATCCTCACGGGTATTGTATCCCACTGTTACATAGTCACAGACCTGTCCCCACCAGTACTGTACCAGTGTTATACATTAACAGACCTGTCCCCACCACTATTGTACCCAGTGTTATATACTAGAATGGCCCCAGCTATGCCTGCCTCTTCGTAGGATATGCGGAACAGTCCATCTTCCACAGCTACACTGGCACCAACCCCCACCTTTTCCTCCGCTACATCGATGACTGTATCGGCGCTGCCTCGTGCTCCCACGAGGTGGTTGAACAGTTCATCCACTTTACCAACACCTTCCACCCCGACCTCAAATTCACCTGGACCGTCTCAGACTCCTCCCTCCCCTCCCTAGACCTTTC
>NC_057722.1:61038819-61059986 GCF_004010195.1 Chiloscyllium plagiosum
GCAATCTTCTTCCTGACCTCTCCGCCCCCACCCCCACTCCGGCCTATCACCCTCACCTTATCACCCTCACCTTAACCTCCTTCCACCAATTGCATTTCCAATGCCCCTCCACCAAGTCCCTCCTCCCTACTTTTTATCTTAGCCTGCTTGGCACACTTTCCGCATTCCTGAAGAAGGGCTCATGCCCGAAACGTCTGATCTCCAGCATCTGCAGTCCTCACTTTCTCCTAGAAGGTTATGCACTAACAGACCTGTCCCCACCAGTACTGTACCCAGTGTTATACACTATCAGACCTGTCCCCACCAGTACTGTACCCAGTGTTATACAATGACAGACCTGTCCTCACTAGTACTGTAGCCCACTGTTATTCAGTGACAGACCTGTCCCCATCAGTACTGTACGCAGGGTTACACAGTGACAGACCTGACCTCACCAGTACTGGGGTACAGTACTCCAGTGTTGTACCGTGACAAACCTGTCCCCACCACTACTGTACCCCAGTGTTATACACTGACAGACTTACCCCCACTAGTACAGTATTTAGTGATATCGAGTGACAGGCTTGTCCCCACCATTACTGTGTCCCACTGTTATACAGGGACAGACCTGTACCCATCAGGACTGTACCCCAGTGCTAACTAGTGACGGATCTGTCCTCACAAGTACTGCACCCCAGTCTTATACAGCGACAGATAAGTGCCCACCAGCACTGTACCAGGTGTTATACAGTGACAATCATGTCCCTATCAGTACTGTACCCCAGTGTTACACAGTGACAGACCTGTCCTCGCCAGGACTGTATCCCAGTGCTACACAGTTACAGACCTGTCCTCTAGGGACTGTACCCAGTGTTACAAAGTGACAGGCCAGTCCCACCTGTACTGTGTCCCAGTGTTATACATTGACAAATCTGCCCCACCAGTATTAAGTCCCAGTGTTATATAGTGTCAGATTTGTTCCCACTAGTACTGTATTCAGTGTTGTACAGTGACAGACCTGACCTCACCAGTACTGTACCCCAATGTTATACAGCGACAGATCTGTCCCCACCACTACTGCACCTCAGTGTTATAGTGACGGACCTGTTCCCACCACTACTGCACCTCAGTTTTATATAGTGACGGACCTCTCCCCACCAGTACTGTACCCATTATTATACAGTGACAGCCCCATCCCCACCAGTACTGCACCAGTGTTGTACAGTGACAGACCTGTCCCCACCAATGTCACTCCCTAACCACCCGACACGCGGAGGAAGAAGCCCTCATCTCCTGCCTCGGGACCCTCCAAACCCATGGCATCAATGTGGATTTCAGCAGTTTCCTCATTTCCCCTCCCACCGCCTTTTCCCAGATCCAATCTTCCAACTCGGTACCGCCCTGATGACCTGTCCTATCTGTCCATCTTCCTTGCCACCTGTCCACTCCACCCTCCCCTCTAACCTATAACTCTTACCCGCCCCTCCATCTACCTTTTGCACTGTCAGCTACCTTCCCCCCAGCTGCATCCTCCTCCCATTTATCTCACCACCCCCTCGGCTCACAGCCTCAATCCTGATCAAGGGCGTTTGCGCAAAACATCAACTCTCCTGCTCCTCGGATGCTGCCTGACCTGCTGTGTTTTTCCAGCACCACACTCTCAACTACCCACCAGTACTATATCCCAGTGTTATACATTCACAGACCTGTCTCCACCAGTACTGCATCCCAGTGTTATACAGTGACAGACCTGTCCCCGCCAGTACTGTACCCCAGTGTTATACAGTGACAGATCAGTCCTCACCAGTACTGTATCCCAGTGTTATACAGTGACAGACCTGTCCCCACCAGTACTGTACCCCAATGTTATACAGTGACAGATCAGTCCTCACCAGTACTGTATCCCAGTGTTATACAGTGATAGACCTGTCCCCACCAGTACTGTATCCCAGTGTTATAGTGACAGACCTGTCCCCACCAGTACTGTATTCCAGTGTTATACAGTAACAGATCAGTCCCCACAAAAGTACTGTATCCCAGTGTTATACAGTGACAGATCAGTCCCCACCAGTACTGTGTCCCAGTGTTATACAGTGGCAGACCTGTCTCCACCAGTATTGCATTCCAGTGTTATACAGTGATAAACCTGCCCCCACCAGTACTGTACCACAGTGTTATACAGTGACAGATAAGTCCCCACCAGTACTGTGTCCCAGTGTTATACAGTGACAGACCTGTCCCCACCAGTACTGTATCCCAGTGTTATACAGTGACAGACCTGTCCCCACCAGTACTGTATTCCAGTGTTATACAGTGACAGATTTGTCCACACCAGTACTGTATCCCAGTGTTATACAGTTACAGACCTGTCCCCACCAGTAATGTACCGCAATGTTATACAGTGACAGACCTGTTCCCACCGTACTGTATTCCAGTGTTATACAGTGACAGATCAGTCCCCACCAGTACTGTATCCCAGTATTATACAGTGACAGATCAGTCCCCACCGGTACTGTATCCCAGTGTTACACAGTGATAAACCTGTCCCCACCAGTACTGTACCACAGTGTTACACAGTGACAGATAAGTCCCCACCAGTACTGTGTCCCAGTGTTATACAGTGACAGACCAGTCTCCACCAGTACTGTATCCCAGTGTTATACAGTTACAGACCTGTCCCCACCAGTAATGTACCGCAGTGTTATACAGTGACAGACCTGTTCCCACCGTACTGTATTCTAGTGTTATACAGTGACAGATCAGTCCCCACCAGTACTGTATCCCAGTGTTATACAGTGACAGATCAGTCCCCACCGGTACTGTATCCCAGTATTACACAGTGATAAACCTGTCCCCACCAGTACTGTGCCCCAGTGTTATACAGTGGCAGACCTGTCTCCACCAGTAATGTACGCAGTGTTATACAGTGACAGACCTGTCCCACCAGTACTGTATCCCAGTGTTATACAGTTACAGACCTGTCCCCACCAGTAATGTACCGCAGTGTTATACAGTGATAGATCAGTCCCCACCGGTACTGTATCCCAGTATTACACAGTGATAAACCTGTCCCCACCAGTACTGTACCACAGTGTTATACAGTGACAGACCTGTCCCCACCAGTACTGTATTCCAGTGTTATACAGTGACAGACCAGTCTCCACCAGTACTGTATCCCAGTGTTATACAGTTACAGACCTGTCCCCACCAGTAATGTACGCAGTGTTATACAGTGACAGACCTGTCCCACCAGTACTGTATCCCAGTGTTATACAGTGACAGATCAGTCCCCACCGGTACTGTATCCCAGTGTTACACAGTGATAAACCTGTCCCCACCAGTACTGTACCCTAGTGTTATATAGTGACAGACCTGTCACCACCTGTACTGTGTCACAGTGTTATATAGTGAAATATCTGTCCCCACAAATAATGTATCCCAGTGTCATACAGTGTCAGACCTGTCACCACCAGTACTGTACCCAGTCTTGTACAGTGACAGACTGGTCCTCCCCATACTGTACCCCAGTGTTATACAGTGACGACCTGTCTCCATCAGTACTGTATCCCAGGGTTATACAGTGACAGATCTGTCTCCACCTGTACTGTGTCACAGTGTTATATAGTGAAATATCTGTCCCCACAAATAATGTATCCCAGTGTCATACAGTGAAAGGCCTGTCCCCACCAGTACTATACCTCAGTGTTATACAATGACAGACCTGTCCCCACCAGTACTGTCTCCCACTGCCATACACTGACATACTTGTCCCCACCAGTACTGTGTCCCAGTGTCGTTCAGTGAAGGAGCTGTCCCCACCAGTACTGTAGCCCAGTATTATGCAGTGATAGACCTATCTGCATCAGTACTGTACCCCAGTTTTATGCAATAACAGACCTGTCTGCACCATCACTGTACACCAGTGTTATACAGCGACAGACCTGTCTCCATCAGTACTGTACCCAGTGCTATACACTGACAGACCTGTCCTCACCTGGAGTATACACCAGTGTTATACAGTGACAGACCTGTTCCCACCAGTTCCGTACTGCACTATTATACAGTGACAGACCTGTCCCCACCAGTTCCGTACTCCACTATTATACAGTGACAGATCTGTCGCCACCAGTTCTGAACTCCACTATTATACAGTGACAGACCTGTCCTCACCAGGACTGTACCTCACTGTTATACAGTGACAGACCTGTCGCTACCAGTTCTGTACTCCACTATTATACAGTGACAGACCTGTTGCCACCAGTTCTGAACTCCACTGTTATACAGTGACAGACCTGTCCTCACCAGTACTGTGTCCCAGTGTTATAAAGTGATATACCTGCCCTCACCAGTACCATACCCCAGTGTTATACAGTGACAGACCTGTCCCAACAGTACTGTGTCACAGTGTTGTACAGGGACAGACCCTGTCCCCACCAATACTGAGTCCTAGTGTTATACAGTGATAAACCTGTCCCCACCAGTACGTGTCCCAGTGTTATACAGTGACACACATGTCCCCACCAGGATTGTACCCCAGTGTTATACAATGACAGACCTGTCTTCACCAGTACTATAGCCTAGTGTTATACAGTGACAGACCTGTCTTCACCAGTACTATAGCCCAGTGTTATACAGTGACAGACCTGTCCACACCAGTACTGTGGCCCAGTGTTATATACAGGGACTAATCTATCACCAACAGACCTGTACCCAGTCTTCTACAGTGACAGACCTGTCCCTACCAAAACTGTTCCTCAGTGTTATACAATGACAGAACTGTCCCCACCAGTTCAGTCTCCCACTGTCATACAATGACATACCTGTCTACACCAGTAGTGCACCCAAGTGTTATACAGTGACAGACCTATCCCCACCAGTACTGTACCCCATTATTTTACAGGAATAGACTTGTCCTCACCATGACTATGCCCCAGTGTTATACAGTGACAGACCTGTCCCCACCTGTACTGTGTCCCTGTTTTACACATTGACTGACCTGTCCCTACCAGTACTGTACCCTGTGTTGTACAGTGGCAGACCTGTGCCCACCAGTACTGTACCCCATTGTTGCACCGTGACAGACCTGTCCCTACCAGTACTGTACCCCAGTGTTATACAGTGACAGACCTGTCCTGACCAGCACTGTGCCCCAGTGTTATACAGTGACAGACCTGTTCCCACCAGTACTGTAGCCCAGTGTTAGACAGTGTCAGAGCTGTCCACACCAGTACTGTATCCCAGTGTTATGCAAAGACAGACCTGTCCCACCAATACTGTATCCCAGTGTTATACAGTGACAGACCTGACCCCATCAATACTGTACCCCAGTGTTATACAGTGACAGATCAGTCCCCACCAGTACTGTGTCCCAGTGTTATACAGTGACAGACCCGTTCCCACAGGTACTGTAGCCCAGCATTATACAGTGTTAGAGCTGTCCACACCAGTACTGTATCCCAGTGTTATGCACGGACAGACTGTCCCACCAATACTGTACCCCAGTGTTATACAGTGACAGACCTGCCCCCACCAATACTGTATTCCAGTGTTATACAGTTACAGATCAGTTCCCACCAGTACTGTATCCCAGTGTTATACAGTGACAGATCAGTCCCCACCAATACTGTATCCCAGTGTTATACAGTGACAGACCTGTCCCACCAGTATTGTACCCCAGTGTTATACAGTGACAGACCCGTTCCCACCAGTACTGTAGCCCAGCATTATACAGTGTCAGAGCTGTCCACACCAGTACTGTATCCCAGTGTTATGCACTGACAGACCTGTCCCACCAATACTGTACCCCAGTGTTATACCGTGACAGACCTGCCCCTACCAACACCGTATCCCAGTGTTATATAGTGACAGACCTCTCCACACCAGTACTGTATCCCAGTGTTATACAGTGTTAGACCTATCCCCACCAGCACGTTACCCCAGTGTTATACAGGGACAGACCTGACCCACCAGTACTGTACCCCAATGTTATACAGTGACAGCCCATTCCCACCAGTACTGTAGCCCAGTGTTATACAGTGACAGACCCGTTCCCACCAGTACTGTAGCCCAGCATTATACAGTGTCAGAGCTGACAACTCCAGTACTGTATCCCAGTTTTATGCACGGACAGACATGTCCCACCAATACTTTACCCCAGTGTTATACAGTGACAGACCTGCCCCCACCAATACTGTATTCCAGTGTTATACAGTGACAGATCAGTTCCCACCAGTACTGTATCCCAGTGTTATGCACTGACAGACCTGTCCCACCAATACTTTACCCCAGTGTTATACAGTGACAGACCTGCCCCTACCAACACTGTACCCCAGTGTTATATAGTGACAGACCTCTCCACACCAGTACTGTATCCGAGTGTTTGACAGTGTTAGACCTATCCCCACCAGCACTCTACCCCATTGTTATACAGGGACAGACCTCATCCATCAGTACTGTACCCCAATGTTATACAGTGACAGACCCGTTCCACCAGTACTGTAGCCCAGCATTATACAATGTCAGAGCTGTCCAACTCCAGTACTGTATCCCAGTGTTATGCACTGACAGACCTGTCCCACCAATACTATACCCCAGTGTTATACAGTGACAGACCTGCCCCTACCAACATTGTACCCCAGTGTTATATAGTGACAGACCTCTCCACACCAGTTCTGTATCCCAGTGTTATACAGTGTCAGACCTATCCCCACCAGTACTGTACCCCAGTGTTATAGAGTGACAGACCTATCTACATCAGCACTGTACCCCTGTGTTATAGAGTAACAGACTTGTCCACATCAGTACTGTACCCCAGTGGTATACAGGGACAGACTTGTCCACATCAGTACTGTACCCCAATGGTATACAGGGACAGACTTGTCCACATCAGTACTGTACCCCAGTGGTATACAGGGACAAACCTGTCCACATCATTACTGTATCCCAGTGGTATGCAGGGACAGGTCTGTCCCCACCATTATTTTATCCCAAACAACGACTCACTGTTTGTGCCTTTCCTTCACCACGTTTTCAATGTCTCATCACCCCAGTCACCATTCATGTGTTCCTTGTTTAATTCACATTCAGAGACGTTCAAACCTCTTTGGCACATCCTTCATTTCCAACCATCACCTCCCAGATTAGACAACCTGTACAGTTATTCCACCCCTACTGGTGGCTCACATGGAGCAAGGCGGAGTCCACTCCACTCTTTATTGCTCCCTCAGCAAATATCATCTAAATTGTGTCCGTTCTCTTCTTTCCATTTATGTTAGGAAATTCTGACCTTCCACACATTCCCATCTTCTATACATTGTGATTTGTGTCCTCTCCTAAAGCACTGGGAGGAGGTGGAAAGAGGGGTTGAGAGAGAGAGAGAGAGGTGGGGAGGGAGGGATTAACTGTGAGTTGATCTACATGAGACGGAGCTCTTGACCCTGTGGTGTGGCTGACACTAGTTTATAATCCCTAACGTCAAACCATGAGATTGCCTATCAGTTTGGTAATGTTTCACACCGAGGTAAAAACAATAACTGCAGATGCTGGAAACCAGATTCTGGATCTGTGGTGCTGGAAGAGCACAGCAATTCAGGCAGCATCCAACGAGCAGCGAAATCGACGTTTCACACCAGCCTATCCCTTGAGCTATTTGAGGAACTCAAAGGTCTACATATGCATGACTGTCTGTTACCATATTCAGTCAGTCAACAAAAGGAGATAACTCACCCCAGTGACATCCATAACCTTGATTGCAGCAAGTTGACCTGTCTTGACATGTCGACCCTGCAGAGAAAGCAAATTATCACAAAATTAGTGAAGTAAATGGCACACAGGCCTGGGGCTACAGGGTCACTATCACAGGCTCTAAAATACACACACATATCACAGGCTTTAAAATACACACACACATACACACAAACACACACACACACGACTGAAGACGAGTTGGCCACCCATGGCCCAATCAGTGTCTGATGAAAATGTCATGAGTTCAAGTCCCATTCTCAGGATGTAATCATAAATTCCAGGTCAACCATCTGAGTGCATGTCTCAGGGAATGCAATACTGTCAGGAGATCAGCACTGAGGGAGTGCTGCCCTGTCAGAGGGTCACTACTGAGGGAGTGCTGCACTGTCAGAGGGTCACTACTGGGGGAGTGCTGCACTGTCAGAGGGTCAGGACTGAGGGAGTGCTGCACTGTCAGAGGGTCAGTACTGAAGGAGTGCTGCACCGTCAGGGGGTCAGCACTGAGGGAGTGCTGCACTGTCAGGGGTCAGTACTGAGGGAGTGCTGCACTGTCAGAGGATCAGGACTGAGGGAGTGCAGCAGTGTCGGAGAGTCAGGACTGAGGGTATGCTACATTGTTGGAGGGTCAGTACTCAGGTCTCACCACTTGCAGGGTCATTTAAAATGTTTAACATTTAATCAAATTATACCCAAAATTTCACAATGTACCCTGTTCAATGACCTACCTGTCAGACCTTCCTTATCAAAAGAAACTGACCAGGGTTTCTGTCCTTAGCTTAACCTACTATTTATCACGAAGAAACAAATTCCAACCATTGGCAAACAAAAATATGAATTATCAACAAATATCTGTCCTGGCTGAAACTTTAACGCTCTTCTTAAACCTCCACATGTGCGTGTAGAGTCAAAATGTGTGGCGCTGGAAAAGCACAGCAGATCAGGTAGCATCCAAGGAGCAGAAGAATCGGCATTTTGGACATATGCCCTTCATCAACTCTCCTGCTCCTCGGATGTTGCCTGATCTGCTGAGCTTTTCCAGCGCCACCTTTTTCGATTCTGACTCTCCGGCATCTGCAGTCCTCACTTTATCCTCCATATACATGTAAACAGACACAGGCAAACAAACATGGATTCTATTAATGACAAAAGTGGGTTATACTGAGGAAACACAGTTCAACAGCATCAGTCCCCAGGATTCAATAGTGCACTCTTTTTGCTGTTCCAGCCCTTCCAATCTCTGAGATTCTTATTCTTTTAAAGTTATTTCAGGTTTTTACTGCAGATATACTGCAGTAGGCACATAACTTTTGCAGTCTTTCAGTTTCTGGTTGGAGGCAACAGCTGATAGCTTGCTATTCTCTTCCCCATGTTGCTATCTTCCAGGTCTCGGTAACTCCACTGCTGAGAGAGATTGAGGCAGAGCCTTTCTTTATTGTAATTGAAAGCTTCTAGCCCTGTACTGTGCAGACTTGCTGTGATGTCTTGGACATCTTCCTACACAAAGCAACAGCGCAAACATAGCTCCTAATGCATTGCAATAAATTGTGCAGCAACACATTCTACAGTTCTTGGTTTACAGCAGTATTCAATCTCCCTTTTTTTTAGATAAGATTCCTTACAGTGTGGAAACAGGCCCTTCGGCCCAACAAGTCCACACCGACCCTCTGAAGTGTAACCCACCCAGACCCATTTTCCTCTGACTAATGCACCATGGGCAATTTACAATGGCCAATTCACTTGACCTGCACATCTTTGTGACTGGGGGAGGAAACCCACGCAGACACAGGGAGAATGTGCAAACTCCACACAGACAGTCACTCACGGCTGTAGAATCGAACCTGGGATCCTGGTGCTGTGAGGCAGCAGTGCTATCCACTGAGCCACCGTGCCGTCCACTGAACAACAGTGCAAAATAAAGAAAGATTAAAAGACGCAGCTTTTTTAAATCAATGTCATGATTCACTGGAGTAGGATGCTGGAAATCAATATCAACTGTTTTTGGATTAATCACATAAGTTAAAGATTTTATCATAGTTTGCAAAATTCCCCAAAGTATCTTTCTTTTTTAAGCCTAGGTGACAGATAGCACAGACTAGGTTTCAATTCTTAACAAGAATTACTGTTTATTACAAATATATAGTTCTAGCTACAAGTAAACGATTATGAACTATTGATGTGTAACTCTGCTAGTTAAAAATCTAACCTCCTTATGAACTCTGCTACATATACATAAAGAAAAAAAGAATGGGTGTTATAGGCAGAGGGAAAGACAGAGAAGAGAGTTCAATAGTCCCTGTCCACATGGTTCACTGAGATGCCACCTTCCTTTTCAGAGATCTAAAGGTTTCTGGCTATCATGTGCACACTCACAAGCGAGAGCCAATCACATGACTGTTGGCAGGCAGAAGGTCTTTGTCATCTGAATCTGGTCACCACTTCATAGACCAATCAGCTACTTGTTGCTGGCCACTTCTCCCTTTGTACACACACCATGTCTCTAGCTCATCTGCCATAGCCTCCTGCACTACTTCAACAAGAACTTTGTAAACTGCACTTAAAATGAGTGCTGGTAGCCTCCTTTTAAAAAGGTCAGCAATCCCTTCCCCAATTCTTGGTTTTTAAAACAGCCCTTATTGCATTACAGTCTGCAATCAAAAATACAGAAAAGTAAAAATAAATGACCTTTACAATAGATGTAAAAGATTCTATGACATGAGTTCCAAAGAAAAGCAAATGGGTTTTCCCCAGTATTCAGGTGAACACTGCACAAATATTGCATATTAAACTAAAAGGAAAATAAAAGGAGAGCAGTTTTACATTGTTGACCAGACGGCGGTCAAGGAACTATTGTAGAAACAGGCCATTTGAGGCTGCTCTATCATTCAGTCAAAAATTTGACAGTCAAGAACTATCCAAATAGCCTTTTCATGTTCAATATGTTTGTAAGTAACGAAAGATGTTGCAATAAAATGGAGTGTGAACAGATCTCCTGCTGTGAACAAATGCAGGAGAAACATTCTCAGTCAATGGAGAGCTCAGTAGAGAATCTTTAATTCCTGGAACCACCAGGATGCTCCTCGAGTCAAAGTAACTCCTACTACAGGTTTGGAATATTTACTTTGATGGAGGAAAGATTAGGTAAAGCAGAGGTGCTAATGTTAAAGCCGCGCTAACTTTATTATCCTTCACCCTCTGGTTTTCTCCCCATCGCTGTCAGTATCATGTGATCTTACTTACAAACGCCTGCATGAGATGGCAAGACCAGACTAGGTGAAGAAATGAGGAGAAGGGTGAATATGCCTTGGCCAAGTTCATGCATGTGCTCTCGGTTACATTTGCAGTAACAAGAGGCACCACAAGGGGACAGCAATCAAGAATTTCAAATGGTTGGCAATGGTCAGTCTGGACATGGCTGACAAATGGGGAAGAAATTAAATATCTTACAAGCACTTTCATTTTGATATCAAGAGTAATTTAGATGTAATTACTTGCTGTTAGTCACAGTTCAGTGGCATAACTCAGACATCATGCTGTGAGTCATCCTCCCTGATGTTTATTGGTCTGTAAGGGTCTGAAAGGGTTAATGTTTGATTGCATGCAGTAAGCATTACCTACTCTAATGATGCCATGCAGGCCTGTGGTGGGAGGGATGTAGGATTTTGTGGTGAACAGACCTAAGAGCAGGTCTTCCCAACAGTCTCTGGAATGCTGTAGAGCCTAAGCTTAAAACCTGTACATAGTTGCAGAGATGTAATAAATAATGTTTACTCTACATCTCTTCATATTGGACCAGAAGATGGCAACCCTCAAACAAGTTAGACCATATACGTGCCTAAAGAACACTCATACATTGGAAGATGCGGATGGCCACACATGTAACAGTCCC
Organism: Chiloscyllium plagiosum; assembly: GCF_004010195.1. Taxonomy (NCBI): domain Eukaryota; kingdom Metazoa; phylum Chordata; class Chondrichthyes; order Orectolobiformes; family Hemiscylliidae; genus Chiloscyllium; species Chiloscyllium plagiosum. The sequence continues at coordinate 61,050,431 of NC_057722.1, forward strand.
ACACTTGATGTGCTGTAATGAGGAGTGCTGCACTGTCAGTAGTGTCCTTTGAATGAAGCACTAAACAAATTTCCTCATCTGCTCTGTTAGATGCAAGTGAAAAGATTCCATGGCAATATATCACCGGTGAGATCAATATTTATCCCTCAACTGGCGTCACAAAAAAACCGAAACCAAAAGAGCTGCAGATGCTGTAAATCAGAAGTTGCTGGAAATGCTCAGCAGGTCTGGCAGCACATTTGATGAAAAATCAGAGTTAACATCTCAGACCCTTCCTCAGAACAGGACCTGAAACGTTAACTTGGATTTCTCTTTACAGCCCAGACCTGCTGAGCTTTACCAGTAACCTCTGTTTTTGTTGCTGATTGTCTGCTCATTATCACATCATCTGCTTGTGAGATCTTGCTATGTGAAAAACAGAAGCTGTTTCTCCTGCAGTACAGCAGTAATTACACGAGCTAACACTACCCCTGATTGTGAAGCACACAGATTTGTGAAAGGTGCTATAGTAATGGAGTAGTTTAGAGATACTTTCAGTGGACTTATGATTCAGACCCAGATTAATATTCTGGAAGCATGAGTTCAAATCCCATTATGACAGTGGTGACCTTTAAATTCCATAAAACATAGATTTAAAGCAAACTTAACTTGTCATAAAAGTCCATCTAGTTCACTAATGCCCTTTAAGGAGGGAAATCAGTTCTTACCCAGTTTTTCCTACATGTGACTCAATAGAGGAAAGTCACCAGGGAAGGTTCATCATCAAGAAATTCTGAGGAACAGAGTGAGTAGTTGGAATTTGCAATAATTTTTGTTTGCAATCCTGTGAGGAAGCTGCCAGCTCTCAGGAAACTGACGCTTGTATTCTCAATCCCAAAAGTCAGTTTAAAAAAAGCTCCAGAAACAGCCGGCATCTTGTTGATTGTCCAAGCAGTAATTAAAATAGCGTTTCAGTTGGAAACTGTCAGTGACTTACAACCTATGCATCTTCACTCTGTAACAGCCCCAAAGCTCAATCATCACATGCAGATCTCGCTTCAGTGCAAATCACCAGAGAATAAATGCTGAATAACGATCAATCAGCTGTACCAACCCAGTGGGCTTATTGTCAAACTCACTTTTAAAAAAAAGAGAGACAAAAAGGAAATAATAAAAACAGATGCTGGAGATCTAACTGACCAATCAACACCTTCAGGAGGTTGGAGTTAAGAGTGCAATGCTGGAAAAGCACAGCAGGTCAGGTAGCATCCGAGGAGCAGGAGAATCGACATTTCATGCCAAAGACTTTCATCATGCCTGAAACGTCGATTTTCCTGCTCCTCGGATGCTGTCTGACCGGCTGTGCTTTTCCGGCACCACACTCTCAACTCTGATCTCCAGCATCTGCAGTCCTCCCTTTCTCCTACTTTCAGGAAGTTTTCAACTTGCTCAGGTCCCATCAGTTAACATCAACTTACATTTCTGTAGCGCCTGTCACTCACCACTAGCTGATTCACAGGAATTGTAAGCAAGATTGGTCACTGCACTGCATGTGATACAGGAGCAGATAATCAAACATTTGGTCAGATGCAGCTTATAAAAAGAGTATTAAAGAAGCAAGGGGGACACAGCCAATTCCAGAGCTTTGGAGATTTGAACAGCAAATTCTGTTTATTTTAAAACGACTTATCAAAGGCTGAATTGAGGTGCATTTCACAAATCAATCACTCCAGCCACCCCCAAGTACAATGCAAAAAGACTTGATACAAATGAATTTTGAAATACTAAAATCCAGAATGCTGAAGAAGCTAGAATTGGAAGAGAATAGAGATCTCAGAGTATCTCTGGAGTTGGTGGAAATTATAGAAATAAGGAAGTTACAGAAAATAGGTTCTGACTTGACTAAACGGTAAAAGTCAACAGAGCGAAGGGTTGCTTATGACCAAGGATGACAATGTAAACAATTGTTGTGTTGCTGGACCTGAAGCCTGTGGTGGTCAGTGAATACCTGGGGAGTCCAAAGTATTGTGAAGTTCGAAGGAGTAACTGGACGTCAATTAAAGATCAGCAAGGCTAATCAGCTTGAATGATGTTATAAACTTCGAGGTATAAAATATCATTGAGGCTGTTAGTGGGAGGAGAGTGAGAAGAGAAAAAAAGAGATTGCAGAAGGAGAGAAATACAGAACAGAAGACAAAAGAAGGAAAAGAAGTGCGGAAAATTGGAGAGACAAGAAAGACATGGAAGGAGATGGTGAGGAGTAGAATCTTATGGGATCAAGAATACTAGTGTCAGTATCTTGAGAGTTTCCTCACAGAATTATAAACAAAGCAACTCTCCACTCTGTTCCTCAGAATTCCTTCTAAATTCAATTCCCCTCATGACCTCTCACCCACCCCAAATAGAGGTCAGAGTTCCTGTTTGTCTGTGGGTGTCACATCTGGATTGTCCCAGTTTCTCCAAACAGGCAGAGAATTTCCAATCATAACAACTTGCTGGTAAATGACATTTCCCCCCCTTATCTGATCTCAGATTCTTTACCTTAAAAGTATCCCCTTGATTACTGACCCTCTCACCATTAGACACAGTGTAAACTTATTTATTCTGTCAAAACCATTCATAATTCTCATGGTGCATAAGGCAGTTAGTGCCTGAAAGGGTTAACTGATATCACAAGATACGCTCTGTCCATGAGGATATAAAGGTCTGCTCCTGGAGGGAGCTAACGAGAGTGGCTGGCGTATGTGCAATGAGTTCACTAAAGTTCATAGAAATTATAGAATCCTTACAGTGTGGAAATAGGCCATTTAGCCCAACTGATCCTCCAAAGAGTAACCCATTCCGCTAACCATTACCCTACATTTTCCCCTGACTAATGCACCTAACCTACGCATCCCTGAACACTATGGACAATGTAGCATGTTGCAGAGAGGTCCTGAATGATTGCCTATTAGTATTAATGATATGTGGCTAGAGTAACAATCATGTGTTTTTACATGTAATGACTTACTAGTTACTAAGTAATATGTAATAAACTTTTACAGTTTAGTCAAGTCAGAGCCTATGTTGTGCCTTGGCATTGTGTTGGTATCGTTCCGCACATGACATCAATATCTCAACTAATACCATAGAAATACAGTAGTGGGCCATTCGGTCTTTCGAGTCTGCACCATCCTTCAATATGATCATAGCTGATCAAGCAACCTCGGTATCCCACTCCTGCTTTCTCTTCATTCTCCTTGATCCCTTTAGCTGCAAGGGCCACATCCACTTCCCTCTTGAATATATCTAACCAACTGGCCCCAACAGCCTTCCATGGGAGAGAATTCCACAGGCTCACAACTCTGAGTGAAAAAAATTCTTTCTCAACTCAACCCTGAATGGCTTACTCACTACTGTTGACAATATGTTGACAGCGCAGCACTGGCGTATAACTTAAAAATATCTAATATCTCAATGAGAACTCCCCTTAACCTTCCCTGCTCCAATGAGAACTATCTTGGCTCAATCGTCTTTCCACATGACTGACATACCTTAGCCTTGGCACCCTTGCCATAAACCTCTACACCCTCCCCAAGGCCTTGGCATTCTTCCTGAGCGTGATGCCTGCAATTTACGCAACACTTGCGCTGGTTTATTGCCAGATTCAACAGACGCCAGCCAAGCATAGCAACTCCCCGCCGGTTGGTCACTGGTGAGGCAGGGATATTTGGGGCTGGGTTTCTGCTCTTCAGTGTTATCCAGGAATGCCTCCTGGAGAGTGAAGAGTGTGAATATTGCTGAAGTGAGGAGGAGGGAAGACAAAATGAAATTCAGCTTCTCCTCCCAGCTTGCTGGCACTACTTCTGAAGGAGGTGACTAGAAATGGATACAGTAGTTGCCAAATTCTGGAGAAAAAGGTCAGATGTGGGGAGTAAGTCGTTTCCAAGTTAATATATCTCTCTCCTCAGCCTCATCCTTCCTCATTTCTATAATGCAATAACACTCCAAAATTTCAAATGTCACCCCCGATATTAATTGCTGGACATTTAGTGATTGTACTTTAAGCCCGTCCTAAAACCCCTCCACCTCTCTCTCACTTTCCTCATTAAACACATTCCTTTAAAGCTATCTCTTTGACAGAGCTTTTGATCACTTGTCTCATTGTTTAATCTGATTCAGATATAAAGCTCCAATCAGCAATCATTCCGCTGCAACATTTTGCAACATTAAAGGTGCTATGTAAATGCAAGGTGATTCTGAGGGTCTCAAAAGCAAAAACAGAATGGGAATGTCAATTCTCTGTATTTGGTGTCCACATTCTTACCCAGGGAACAGGAATAAGCGTTTTTGTCTCATTGGGTGAACAAGTCTCTGTCTGTGTAATTATAATTAACAGGTATCGAGCCCACAACAGTGATTCACAATGTCCCTCCTCCAAATGGCATTTTAATCTGCCAAGAGACTGCAGAGGACAAGAATTAAACATATAATTAAGCTTTCATTGTTTCCTTGTTCGGTATTGAGAGATCACTGAACCAACCTCAACACATGCAGGCTACAATGGCTTGATTCCAAAAAGCCAACATTAAAAAAAGGACAAGGAAGATTGTGGCTTTGAAATTGGATTCACTTTTTCCTTGGTTGTTCGGATCCTCCTGGTAACCTGAGAGGTATCTAGGAACGGAAATGATCAGATCAACGTAATAATTATTCACCTCCAGAAAGGCATACGAGTCTTGTTTCTGTATGTCTGGACCCATTGGAGTGGTGCCCTTTGCAGGAACACAATACTGGCCGGGGGGATAATATCCCCCTCGAAGGACATGACTGGCTGACAAGTGACCAACCTCTCCCAATGTCACAGGACCCAAAAAGAACCCACACAGCCATCTGAAATCCCAACCTGGAGCACAGTCTACACTCTGTGGAGATAACTAACCATAGCCTGGTGTCCCTGCAGCTCTGACTCTGGCCGCCTCACTCAGACTACCGACCACACACTGAAGAGACAGAGGGTGGCCTCTGACCAGTGGTGTACTGCAAGGATCAGTGCCAGAGAAACTATTGCTCTTCATTTATATAAACAATTTGGATGAGAATATAAGACATATGGTTAGTAAGTTTGCAGATGACACCAAAATTGGTGGTATAGCTGCTGAAAACAATGCAAGCTAAAGATCACAGTAAATCAGGCAGCATCCATGGAGAGGGAGAGAGCTAATTTTTTGAATCTAGATGACTCAGAGCTGGTGGTACAGTTAGCAGTGAAGAAGGTTATATGAAAGTACAACAGGATCTTAATCAGGTGGGCCAATGGGCTGAGGAGTGGCAGGTGGAAGTTAATGCAAGGTGCTGCATTTTGGTAAGACAAGCCAGGGCAGGACTTATGCAGCTAATAGTAGAATCCTGGAGCATGTTATTGAACAGAGAGACTTATGGGTGCAGGGACATAGTTCCTTTGGTAAGACAAGCCAGGGCAGAACCTATGCAGTTAATAGTAGGATCCTGGAGCATGGTATTGAACAGAGAGACTTACGGGTGCAGGGACATAGTTTCTTGAAAGTGGGATAGACAGGGTGGCGAAGAAGGTCTTGGCACATTTACCTTCATTGGTCAGGGCATTGTGTACAAGAGTTGGAAGCTGCTGAGATTGAAGGATTTGAGTTCTTGGGATAGCTGGGATTTCTTTCTTGGAGCATAGGAGGCTGACGGGTGGCTTTACAGAATCATGGAGGGCATTGATAAGGTGATAGCACAGGGTAGGAGAGTCCAGAACTAGGGGGCCTAGGTTTAAGGTGAGAGGAGAAAGACTTAAAAGGGACCTGAGGGGCAAATTTCTCACAAAGAGGGTAGTGTTTGTATGGAATGAGCTGCCAGAGGAAATGGTGGAGGTGAGTACAGTTATAGCATTTAAATGACATTTGGACAGGTACATGGTAAGGAAGGTTTAGAGGGATTTGGGCCAAATGCAGGCATATAGAGCCAGTTCCGTCCAGGAAACCTGGTCGGCATGGATGATTTATGCTGTATGAGTCTGTGCTACCCTGACAAATCCAGTCCTGGTGCCACCACAACCATTCACTCTGTATCAGCTGAACCTTTGAATGGATTGTTAACCACAACATTCTCCATCCTCCCCAGTGATGTAAATAAACATCATTTGGTAATTGTCCCGCGCAGACCTGGGAAAGGTGGGAGCACAGGCTTCAATGTTCTTCTTCTGGACATTGCTTTGTATTTCATGACAGTTCGTTGCCTCCTGTCAGATTACTTGAACAGTACCCCAAGTCAGGAATGAGATGGAATACTCATCGCTTGCTTGGATAACTGCAGCTCGAACAACACTCAAGAAGCTTGGTCAAAGGAGCTTGGCAACACATTCACCACCTTCAGCATTCAACTTCCACTGACACTCAGTGGCAGCAGTGCGTGCCATCAACAGGATCCATTGCAATTATGCACCAAGGCACCTTCAACAACATGAGAATATCACCTGCAAAGCCCCCTCCAAGCTGTTCCCCCATCCCGACTTGGAAGTACATCACCGTTCCTTCAGTGTCACTGGGTCAAGTTCCTGGCACTGCCTTCCTAATAGCAACTTGGGTATCACTACACTATGTGGATTTCTTTCAGGAAGGTAGCTCATCACCAACCTTCTCAAGGGCAACTAGGGATTGGCAATAAATGCTGGCCCAGCCAGTGATGTTTACAGCACAGGAAATGGATATGTTAAAATGCCTCAATTTTCTTTCCTAAATTTTCATTCCCACAGTGGATTGTTTCTGTGCCTGTGACACCCTGGGACTGGGCAGTATTCTCATGGTCTCAATGACTTGAAGGCTCTGTCAATCTGTGCCCAACTTTACAGTTGAGAGAAAGGTCCCCCTAGCACAACTCGCTCCATAGTTTCTGCTATCTATGGCTAAGCAGATAATACTTATTCATACAGTGTCTGAAAGTAGTAGGTTCAAATCCCACGCCAGACACAAGGTAACAATCTACACTGACCTTCCTGTGTAGTACTGAGGAGTACTGTACTGTTGGACGTATAGTCCTTTGGATGGCATTGAGGGCTCTGTGTACACACACACAGCATAAAAACAACAAATAGCTTGTGTTTCTCTCCTGCTTTTCACAACCTCCAATTCCTTCAGAGCCAATAGGGTTCCTTTTTGAAGTGCAGTTGTTGTTGTAATGAAGGAAGATTACAGCCAACTTGCACTCAGAAAGATCCCATAAGCAGTGTAGCGGTAAATGGGCAAACAATATGTTTCAGCCATATTATTGAAGAGTGGGGGTGATTCCCTTGCTCTGCTGAAAAATAGCAGAGGAGAAAGTGAGGTCTGCAGATGCTGGAGATCAGAGATGGAAATGTGTTGCTGGAAAAGCGCAGCAGGTCAGGCAGCATCTAGGGAACAGGAGAATCGACGTTTCAGGCATTAGCCCTTCTTCAGGAATGAGGAAAGTTGGTCCAGCAGGCTAAGATAAAAGATAGGGAGGAGGGACTTGGGGGAGGGGCGTCGGAAATGTGATAGGTGGAAAGAGGTCAAGGTGAAAAATAGCAGAGTATGATATTTAGGATCTGTCTTTTGGGGTCCCAGTTCAACAAGACAGCAGCATGCTCTCAGTGAACCCGGGCTCAGTACCACCTCCTGGTGACTATTCATGAACCATTCTGGCTATGACTGTGACAAAGCTGTGATCCGACTCTGTTGAGATTGGAGATTGGACAGCAGAATGTGAAAATGTGCAGAAAGTGAAAGAATGGAGAGAGGAAAAGAGGGAGGGAAGAAAGAAATGACTCTATAATTTCTGTGTTATGGTGACATGAAGTCAGGGCAAAGTATTCAGGTGCAAGTTGATTCACACCCTCACCCTCTCAAACACAATTCAATGTAAACACAACCAGTCAAAAGAGTGGAACATTTGAAGAAAACATACCTTCTTTAGTTAGTTTCCAAAGAATTCCAACAAAGCCTGGAGCAAATCCTTGTTGTATTAAACAAAAACAACTTGGTAACAATCTCAGAGAGCATCTCATAAACAAGAAAAGTAGCTCACTTTGACAGGTAATGGCATCATAGTGTAGATCTGATCAGCCATTCCCCACCTTTCCCAACTTTTACCTGCAAACGGCACCCAAAGCTGGGGCATATTAGTACTGCACAGAAGGGAAAGAACTGGTGAATGAGACACACACTTGTCCCACTCATCATAGACACTTCAAAGTGGAGGACCAATATGACCAGTATGTTAGAACGTAAGAGCACGGAGCAGGAGTAGGCCACCGGGTTCCTCGAGCCTACTCTGCCATTCAATAAGATCATTGCCTGATCTTTTCCATGAACTCAGCTCCACTTACCCGCCCACTCACCAAAACCTTTCATTCCCTGACTGTTCAAAAAGTGAGGACTGCAGATGCTGGAAACGAGAGTTTAGATCAGAGTGGTGCTGGAAAGGCACAGCAGGTCAGGCAGCATCGAGGAGCAGGAAAATCGATGTTTCGGGCAAAAGCCCTTAATCAGGAATCCTGACCTGCTGTGCCTTTCCAGCACCACTCTGTTCAAAAAGCTATCCACCTTGACCTTAAAGACATTCCACAAGGTAGCCTCAACTGCTTCAGGGCAGGGAATTCCATAGATTGACAATCCTTTGGGTGAAAAAGTTCCTCCTCAACTCTGTCCTAAATCTGCTCTCCTTCATTTTGTGACTATGCCCCCTATTTGTAGTTTAATCTGTTTCCACATATTAACATTTTAAGAACTCTGTTTCTCTCTCAGGGTACTGTCTTGCCAATGAGATATTTTACCAGTGCCCAGACTGAACTCTAAGATCTCATTCTGGATCAGTGGTGCTGGAAGAGCACAGCAGTTCAGGCAGCAGCGGAGGAGCTTCAAAATCGATGTTTCGAGCAAAAGCCCAAGGCTTTTGTGTTGTGTTTGTTTTTAGGCAAGGTCTGTAGACTGGTAAAAGGGCAGAAATGGTTTCTCGTAAGGTGATGTGCTCTGCCTGTCAGATATGGGATATCAAGGAAATTTTGAATGTTCCTGGACGCTATGTCTGCAGGAAATGTGTGTGGTTGTGAATCCTAGTGACAGTAGGAAGAGAAAGAGAGAGTGGATGAATGTGAGGCTGAGGAGCTGATGCAGAGGGCAAAGATTCATTTGCACATTTTTGCACCATTGGGATCTCTTCAGAAGTAGAAATGACCTGCATAAAAAGGGTAGAATGCGCCGGAATCAGAAGGGGACCAATATCCTGGTGGAAAAATTTGCTCGTGCTATTCGGGAGGCTTTAAACTAGTAAGGTGGGAACCAAAGCAATAGTGAGATAAGAGAAAAGGCTGAGGCTGGTACAGTATATCAGGGGTGAAAATGTGTTGCTGGAACAACGCAACAGGTCAGGCAGCATCCAGGGAACAGGAGAATCGACGTTTCAGGCATAAGCCCTTCTTCAGGAATGAGGAAAGTGTGTCCAGCAGGCTAAGATAAAAGGTAGGGAGGAGGGACTTGGGGGAGGGGCGTTGGAAATGCGATAGGTGGAAAGAGGTCAAGATGAGGGTGATAGGTCAGACTGGGGTGGGGGCGGAGAGGTC
>NC_057722.1:61061992-61089043 GCF_004010195.1 Chiloscyllium plagiosum
TCTTCCTGACCTCTCCGCCCCCACCCCACTCCGGCCTATCACCCTCACCTTGACCTCCCTCCACCTATCGCATTTCCAATGCCCCTCCTCCAAGTCCCTCCTCCCTACCTTTTATCTTAGCCTGCTGGACACACTTTCCTCATTCCTGAAGAAGGGCTTATGCCTGAAACGTCGATTCTCCTGTTCCCTGGATGCTGCCTGACCTGCTGCGCTATTCCAGCAACACATTTTCAGCTCTGATCTCCAGCATCTGCAGACCTCACTTTCTCCTCACAGTATATCAGGGGCACAGACAAGGGCTTGGCAGAGAACGAGGTAAGACTGATAAATTAAACTGCTTTAATTTCAGAGGGACCAGCAGGAGGTCATCGTACACATTGGTACCAGTGACATAGGAAGGGAAAAGGATGATATTCTGAAGGGAGAATATAGAAAGTTAGGCAGGAATTTAAAAAGGAGATCCTAGAGGGTAGTAATATCTGGATTACTCCTGGTGCTACGAGCTAGTGAGGGTAGGAATAGGAGGATGATGAATGCGTGGCTGAGGAGCTGGTGCATGGGAGAAGGATTCACATTTTTGGACCGTTGGAATCTCTTCTGGGGTAAAAGTGACCTGGACTAGAAGGGCAGACTGCACCTGAATTGCAAGGGGACTAATATACTGGCAGGAAGATTTGCTAGAGCTGCTTGGGAGGATTTAAACTAGTAGGGGGGGAGGGGAGGGGTGAGACCCAGGGAGATACTGAGGAAAGAGGTCATTCTGAGACTGGTACAGTTGAGAAAAGAAGCGAGTCAACCAATCAGGACAGGTAGGGACAAGGTAGGACTAATAAATTAAACTGCATTTATTTCAATGCAAGGGGCCAAACAGGGAAGGCAGATGAACTCAGGGCATGGTTAGGAATATGGGTCTGGGATATCAAAGCAGTTACAGAAACGTGGCTCAGGGATAGGCAGGACTGGCAGCTTAATGTTCCAGGATACAAATGCTACTGGAAGGATAGAAAGGGAGACAAGAGAAGAGGGGGAGTGGCGTTTTTGATAAGGGATAGCCTTACAGCTGCACTGAGGGAGGATATTCCCGGAAATACATCCAGGGAAGTTATTTGGTTGGAACTGAGAAATAAGAAAGGGATGATCACCTTATTGGGTGATCTTATTATAGACCCCCTAATAGTAGGAGGGAAATTGAGAAACAAATTTGTAAGAGATCTCAGCTATCTGTAAGAATAATAGAGTGGTTATGGTAGGGGATTTTAACTTTCCAAACATGGACCTGGACTGCCATGGTGTTAAAGGTTTAGATGGAGAGGAATTTGTTAAGTGTGTACAAGACAATTTTCTGATTCAGTATGTGAATGAACCGACTAGAGAAGGTGCAAAACTTGACCTACTCTTGGGAAATAAGGCAGGGCAGGTGACTGAGGTGTGAGTGGGGGAGCAGTTTGGGGCCAGCGACCATAATTCTATTAGATTTTAAATGGTGATGGAAAAGGATAGACCAAGATCTAAAAGCTAAAGTTCTAAATTGGAGAAAGGTGAATTTTGATGGTATTAGGCAAGGGCTTTCAAAAGCTGATTGGGGGCAAATGTTCGCAGGTAAAGCGACGGCTGGAAAATGGGAAGCCTTCAGAAATGAGATAACGAGAATCCAGAGAAAGTATATTCCTGTCAGGGTGAAAGGAAAGGCTGGTAGGTATAGGGAATGCAGGATGACTAAAGAAATTGAGGGTTTGGTTAAGAAAAAGAAGGAGGCATCTGTCAGCTACAGAAGGATAGATCGAGTGAATCCTTAGAAGAGTATAAAGGCAGTAGGATAATAATTAAGAGGGAAATCAGGAGGGCAAAAAAGGGGACATGAGATAGCTTTGGCAAATAGAATTAAGGAGAATCCAAAGGGTTTTTACAAATACAATAAGCACAAAAGGGTAACTAGGGAGAGAATAGGGCCCCTCAAAGATCAGCAAGGCAGCCTTTGTGTGGAGCTGCAGAAAATGGGGAGATACTAAATGAGTATTTTACATCAGTATTTATTGTGGAAAAGGACATAGAAGATATAGAATGTAGGGAAAGAGATGGTGACACCTTGAAAAATATTCATATTACAGAGGAGGAAGTGCTGGATGTCTTGAAATGCATAAAGGTGGATAAATCCCCGGACCTGATCAGGTGTACCCTAGAACTCTGTGGGAAGCTAGGGAAGTGATTGCTGGGCCTCTTGCTGAGATATTTGAATCATCGATAGTCACAAGTGAAGTGCCAGAAGACTGGAGGTTGGCTAACGTCATGCCACCGTTTAAGATTGGCGGTAAGGACACGCCACGGAACTAGTGAGCCTGTCGTCGGTGGTGGGCAATTTGTTGGAGGGAATCCTGAGGGTCAAGATGTACATGTATTTGGAAAGGCAAGGACTGATTAGGGATAGTCAACCTGGCTTTGTGCGTGGGAAATCATGTCTCACAAACTTGATTGAGTTTTCTGAAGAAGTAACAAAAAGGATTAATGAGGGCAGAGTGGTAGATGTGATCTATATGGACTTCAGTAAGGCGTTCGACAAGATTCCCCATGGGAGACTGGTTAACAAGGTTTCATCTCACGGAATACAGGGAGAACTAGCCATTTGGATACAGAACTGGCTCAAAGGTAGAAGACAGAGGGTGGTGGTGGAGGGTTATATGGCTGAAACTTAGGAATAAGACTGGGACGATATTGTGATTGATTTATAGGCCCCAGTAGTCAGTGGAAATTGCAAAGCAAATTTGTAAAGAAATCTCAGACATTTGTCAGAAAAATAGGATTAAAATGGTAGGGGATTTTAACTTTCCAAACATAGGCTGGGATTAGAATTGTGTTAAGGGCTTGGATAGGGAGGAATTTATTAAGTCCATGCAAAACAAATTCTTATTCAATATATGGATGTACCCACAAGAGAAGGAGCCATTCTTGACCTTCTCTTGGGAAGCAAGACAGGGTAAGTGACAGAGACATCAGTGGGTGAGCACTTTGGGGTAAGTGATCATAAAATATTAGTTTTAAAATAGTTATGGAAAAGGATAGAACTGATCAAAAAGTTATAGTTCTAATTTGGAGTAAGGCCAATTATAATGGTATTAGACAGTAACTTTCAAAAGTTGATTCGGGGGTTGCTATTTGAAGGTCAAGGAATGTTGGAAGTGGGAGGTCTTTAAGAATGAGGTAATGAGAGTTCAGAGGCAGATAGGTGTAGGGAAAGCTGGATGACTACAGAAACTGAGGCTCTGGTCAAGAAAAAGAAATAGGCATTTATCAGGTATAAACAGCTGGGATAGAGTGAATCCCTCTAGTAGTATAAGAACAGTAGGATTACGTGTAAGAGGGAATTCAGAAGGGCAAAAAGGGCACATGAGAGAACTTTGGCAAACAGAGGTAAGGAGAATCCAAAGATATTTTAAAAATATATTAAGGGCAAAAGAGTAACTCGGGAGAAAATAAGGCCCCTTAAATATCAACAAGGAGATGCGTGAGATACAAAATGAGTATTTCACATCAGTATTTACCATAGAGAAGGAGATGGAAGCTAGAGAACTTGGGGAAATAAATTGTGATATCTTGCTAAGTGCCCATATTAGAGGACAGGAGGTGCTGGAGGTCTTAAAATTCATAAAGGTAGATAAATCCCTGGGATGTGATCAGGCATTTCCCAGAACTTTGTGGAAACCTAAGGAAACAATTGCTGGGCACCTTGCCGAGATATTTGTGTCATCAGTAGCCACGGATGAGGTGCTGGAAGACTGAAGGTTGGTAAGTGGTGCCACTAGATAATAAAGGCAATAATGAAATGCCACGGAACTATAGATCGGTGAGCCTTATGTCAGTAGTGGATACGTTGTTGGAGGAGATTCTGAGGGATAGGATTTACATGCATTTGGAAAGCAAGACTCATTAAGTATAGTCAACATGGCTTTGTGTGTGTGAAATCATATCTCACTGACTTGTTTAAGCTTTTTGAAGAGGTGACAAAAAAGATAGATGAAGGCATAGAGGTAGATGTTGTCTATATGGACTTCAGTAAAGCATTTGACAAAGTTCCTCATGGGAAACTGGTTAGCAAGGATAGATCATATGGGATCCAGGGGGAGCTGGCCAATTGGACACAAAATTGACTTGAAAGTAGGAAACAGAGAGTGGTGGTGGCGGAGGGATGCTTTTCAGTCTGGAGGCCTGTGACCAATGCCACAAGGATCAGTGCGTTTTATCATTTTTATAAATGATTTAGATGTGAATATAGGAGGTATGGTTAGTAAGTTTGCAGATGACACCAAAATAGGTGGTGTAGTCGACAATGAAGAAGATTATCTCAGAGTACAATGGGACCTTGATCAGATGGGCCAATGAGTCAACAAGTGGCAGATGGAATTTAATTTAGATAAATATGAGGTGTTGCATTTTGATAAGGCAAACCAGGGCAGGACTATACACTAAATGGTAGGGTTCTGGTGAATGTTGGTGAACAAAGAAACCTAAGAAAGTGGAGTAGCAGGTAGATAGGGTCGTGAAGAAGGTGTTTGCCTTCATTGGTCGTAACATTGAGTATAGGAGTTGGAATTTCATGTTGCAGCTGTAAAGGACATTGGTGAGTCCACTCTTGGAATACTGTGTACAATTCTGATTGCTCTTCTATAGGAGGGATGTAGTTAAACTTGGGAGAATGCAGAGAAGATTTAAAAGGGTATTTCCAAGGTTAGAGAATTTGAGTGATAGGGAGAGGCTGAATAAGCTGGGTTCTTTTTCCCTGGAGTGTCGGAGACAGAAGGGTGACTTTATAGAGGTTTATAAAATCAAGAGAAGCATGCATTGGGCAAACAGATAAGGTCTTTTTCTGAGGGTGAGGGAATATAAAATTAAAGAGCATGCATTTAAGGTGAGAGGGGAAAGGTTTAAAAACGACCTGAGAGGGAACTTTTTCACATTGAGGTTGGTGCGTGTATGGAATAAGCTGTAGAGAAAGGGCAAGAGTCACTCTGAACTAACAGGAATTCACCACAAAGTATTTCACAAATGAAGTTCAACACAACAAGTACATCTCACAACACAGCGTGGTGCAAAGTTTGGCAATACAAAACTGTCAGCATTACATTGTAACTCAGGGATAGAGTGTGAACCTAGACTTCGCTGCATTGGAGTGCTTTGAGGAGAGTATAGAAGGAGCTTTACTTCAATCCGTGCTGTAATTGTCCTGGAAGTATTTGATTGGGGCAGTGTAGATTGGGCTTTACTCTGTATTGAACCCTGTGCTGTAATTGTCCTGGGAATATTTGACTGGGACATTGTAGAGTGGGTTTTACTCTAAATCTAACCCTGTGCCCTGGGAGTGTTTGTAAAGGGACAGTGCTGAATGACGTTTACCCTGTACTCTACCCCATGTTGTACCTCAGAGATGTCCTTAGATCTTAACTGCCCATGTTTTGACCTGATGTATGTTATCGTCAGCCCCCAAACCCAATAACTCACTGTTCAGATTCTGAATGTATGAACTCACTGTTCCTAAATTTTAGTGCAAAGAGTTAATGTTCAGATATAAATAAGGCAATCTACATCAACAGTAATGTAAGCTCACGTGACTATCAGTTCTAGGAATTGGTTCTGTCTTGAAGCCTCAGGTCGTGACTTGTTCTACTTATAGCTAGAAGTCATTGTTCATGATAAATTAACACTTCTTCAGAAATGATCTGACTGTACCCGATCAGCATGGATTAGAGAATGGGAAAGTGTCTGAAAAACCCGTTGGAGTTTTTTTGAGGATGTTACTGGCAGGAACTGGTAAAGGGGAATCAGAGGATAAGATTAGTAGACTTGATTTTTTTCAGAAAACACCCAATTAAGTTCCCTATTGGTAGATTAGCAAAATTAAAGTACATGAGATAAGTGATACTGGGATTAAAGATTGGCTAACAGGCAGAAAAAAAAGACTAGGAATAAATAGGTCATTCACCATTGGCAGGCTATGACTACTGGAATACCACAAGCATTAGTACTTAGGTTCTGCTGTTCACAATATATATCAATGATTTTGAGTTGATGATCAGATGTAATATTTCCAAATTTGCAGAGGATACAAAGCTAAGTAGGAATGTGAGGAAGATATGAAGCAACTTCAGGAGGATTTGGATAGATTACTGACAGAGCAAGAATGTGGCAGATGGAATATAATGGGGAAAATGTCAGATTATCCATTTTGGTAGGAGGAACAGATGTGCAAAGTATTTCTTCAATGGTAAGAGGTTAGAAAGTGTAGATGCACAAATAAATCCAGTGTCCTCATCAATCAAGTCACTAAAGGTTATCGTGCAGATGCAGGAAGCCATTAGAAAGTCTAATGGAACTAATAAAGGCTTTTATTTCAAGAGGATTTGAGTGTAGGAGTACTGAAGGACAGACTCTTGATTGGAGTATTTGGAGTACTGCAATGAAGTTTCCTTCCCCTCACATTAAATTCATTCACAAGATGTGGGTGTCGATGGCTAGTCCAGCATTCATTACCCTACTAGTCCAGAGAGCAAGTGAGAGTCAACAACATTGTGGTGAGTCTGGAGTCACAAGTAGGCCAGACCAGGTGAGGGTGGCAGATTTCCTTCCCTGAAGAACATTAGTAAGCCAGATGGGTTTCTCACCCGACAATGGTTTCACGTTCATTGATTCTTAATTCCAGATTTTATTATTAAATTCTAGTTCCACCATGTGACTGGCAGTATTCAAACCCAAGTCCCCAGAACATTACCTCAATTTCTGGATTAATAGTCTAGCGATAATACCATTGCATATTATTAGGCATATTATTACCATGGAGGGAATAAAAATAAACATTCATCGGACTCCAACACTGGCATCTATTTAACAATATAGAAAATTACCCAGGTACATGTTGTTCACTAAAAATAGGACAAATCCAACCTAGCCGATTACCAACCTATCAGACTACTCTCGAGCATCTGCAAAGTGATGGAAGGGATTATTGATGGTATTATCAAGCCCAATAGCTCAGGAATAATCCATCACAGATCCTCTAACTGGGTTCTGCCAGGGCCCCTGGCTCCTGACCTCATTACTGCCTTGGTCCACATATGGCCAAAGAGATATATTTCAGAGGTGAAGTGAGTCACAGAATCATACAGCACGGAAACAGGCCATTCAGTCCAACTCGTCCATGCCAACCAGGTATGCTAAACTGAAGTAGTCCCATTTGTTTGCATTTGGCCCATATCTCTCTAACTCTTCCTATTCATGTATGTCTTGAAGTGCATTTTAAACATTGTATTTGTACCCACCTCTACCACTTTCTCTGACAGCTCATTCCATGCATGCACCACACTCCGTGTTACTCCTCAGATCTCTTTTAGATCTTTCCTCTCTCACCTTAAATCTATGACCTGTAGATTTGGACTCAACCCTTGGAAAAAGACCTTGACCTTCAGCTTATCTAAATCCCTCATGACCTCTATGAGATCACCCCTCACCTTCTGAAACCCCAATCATAAAAGTCCCAGCCAATTCAGCCCCTCCTTATAACTCAAACCCTCCAGTCCTGGCAGCATTCTTGCGAATTTTTTTCTGTACCCTTTCTAGTTTAACAACATGCATTTGACTGAGGATGAGATCATGAAGCCTGAGCAAAACTGGAGTCAATGGCAATCAGAAAAACTTCTCCAAGGTATGGTTAGACTCATACCTAGCCAAAAGGAAGATGGTTGTGGTTGGTGAAGGTTCATCATTTCAGACCCCAATATCATTGCAGGACTTCCTTCAGTGTCATGGCCTTGACCTAACTATCTTCAGCTACTTCATCACTAACCATCCCTCCATGTAAGGTCAGAAGTGGGGGTGTTTGCTAGTGATTGCCTCAGGTATTTGAGTTGTTCGAGTCCACAAGCAGCAAGACTCAGACAACATTGAGACTTGGGCTGATTAGCAGTAAGTAATATTGGTGCCACACAAATGACAGATACTGACTATCTTCAGGAAGGCAGAAACCATCCATTGCCTCTTAATATTTCAAAGACTTACCTTTGCTGAATCACACATTATTAACATCCTGGTAACCACCATTCATTAAAGATAGTCAATATAAATAGTGTTGCTACAAGAGCAAGTCAGAGGCTGGGAATCCTGTAGCAAGTGACTCACCTCATGACTCCCCAAATCCTGTCCACCATCAACAAGGCACAAGTCAGGAATGGATGGAATACGCCCCAGTTATCCTGGGTGAGTGCAGCTGCAGTAACAGTCAATGAGTTTGGCACAATCTAGGATAAAGTAACCTACTTGACTGGCACCTCACCCATCACCTTCAACGCTAATTTCCTCCATCTCTGATGCACATTGAAAGCAATGTGTACCATCAGCAAGATGCCCTGCAGTAACTCACAAGCCTCCTTTAAAAGCACCATCCAAGCCCACAATATCGAGAAGGGGAAGGGAAGTAGATGCGTGGAACATGACTACCTCCAAGTTCTTCTCCAAGTCACACACTGTTCTCCAGAATTTCAAATCCTGACAGGATATTATTAAAACTTACAGCCTACTGAAAAGGATTGGTGCAGGTAAAAATGTTTCCCCTGTTTGGAGAGCCAATTTAATATTAACAGGAAAGCCATTTAGGATTATGATGGGGAGAAATTCTTTTATTCAGAAAGTTATGAATCCTTTCAAACTCTCTATCCTAGTGGGCTGTGAAAACTCAGTCACTGAGTATGTTTAAAGAAGAGATTGATCAATTTCTAAATACCAATGATGCAAAGGGATGTGGGAATAGTGGACAAAACTAGACAGCCATGATCATACTGAATGGTGGAGCCGGCTCATGGACTGAATGGTCCATTTCTTTTCTCATGGTGGGTAAACATTAAACATAAGGCCTCAAACAACTCCAATCCCAAACTCAACTGAAAACAACTCCAGAGGGTGAGACCAGGAAAAAACTAACATGTCAGATCCCACTATTGGAGGTATTTGAGTTGCACCATGGAATAAAAGAGCACAGAAGGAATCCACTCAGCATCTCATTCTATATCAGCCCTTTCAAAGGGCTCTCCCTGACTCTTTCCCAAAGTCCTGCATGTATCTACCTTTCAAATATTTATAAAGATATCACTGAATCGACTTCCACTGCTCTTTCAGCCAACAGACTCCACATCAAAATAACTTGCTACGTAACTGAAATGACTGACTCATTTCTCTTTTGTCATATAGTTTTATGCTGGAATTATGAGTTTGGGTTCTAGGCAGAATAAGGAAAGGTCAAGAACTGTTTGCCAGCTTGAACTTCATTATTACATATTTGTTACATACTAAGAATAAGTATAACAATATGTGGTATCCAGTGAGGTACCAGATTCTGATCCTACTGTTACATTATTGGAAATTATTCCATAACTTCTGCTGCCTAATGCCAATTGGTCTTCTCCACATCCTTCTTCGCACTTGTATCTCACATTCTCATTATTAGACTTCAAGCTTCCACTCTCTTCTTGCTCTCATTTCCCACCCCACCCACACTGTGTTACTTACGGTCAGTGAAGAGCAACTCCGTGACATCATTGCAAGGTTGCTTCGGTTCCTGAAGCCCTTCAAAGAAATCTCCTCTGTCTCATCTCCATGTCTTGAACCTGTCCTAAACTATGTTGTTCATTCTGGCTGCAGCTTGTAAACATTGTGTAAAGCTTCAAGCAGACTATATGCCTCAATTGTCTGAGCAGAAAAAGGAATGTATCCAATGTACTATACTAGGCCAAGAGTCCACAACTCCCACCTCTGATTACTGAGAAGATGATTTGTCCCCTATGCCACTAACTTTTAAAGCACTGGTGTATCTCAAGCAACAAGGACTTGTACTTACATACCAGTTTTGACACTCAATAAAATATTCCAAGGTGTTTCATTGAGCCACATAGTGGATAATAGGACATAAAACCAAAACTTTCTCAAACAGAGAGAATGTATTAGAAGCATCCTAAAAGGAGAGCAAACTGAAAGAAATTATGGAATGAGCCCTGAGTTTGGTGCCCCGCCAGCTGAAAACATGGTTGAGGGGCATTAGGAAGTTGCAGAGATAGGGAGGGGGGTTAGTCCACAGAGGGACCGGATGAGAATTTACTTCTCCATTCATTACTACAAATATTTTCTCTTTTAAATTATTGCAATTTTTTGTAATATCCTGGGATATTGGTTACTCACTGGAGAAGCAATTCAATATTTTCTAATCAGCCTGGTCAGAGATGTGATTAGATACCACTGGAGCAGGTGGGATTTGAACCTGGCCCTTTGGCTCAGTGGTAGGGGTACTACCACTGTGCCTCAAGATCTCTCTGGAGATGCATTTATTTTCTATTAATGAAACTGGCTTGTAGTGTAGATTTGTTAATTGAATTAACTTCCCTGAATTTCTGCGGTGAGATTTGGTCTCTGCTGCAATAGCCTTGGATTCTGGTTTACTCGTCCAGGGACGTTACCACTGTACAGCTGTCAGCCTCTCGGGAGATGCATATAACACAAAAGTGTTGACACTCTGCACTGGACCCAAGTAGAGGCTGTGATCTCCACCAACACTCCCCATCTGTTATATAAGGTCTGAAAGGGTTAACTGAGAAGCTTTGATATAGCTCCACCCACCAAGATACAAATGACCATTTCAGACAAGCTACTTTAGTTATTAGTCAGTTCTGCAGTCTACTGCCAGGTAGCATAAACCTAATTAGGGGACTATTTCTTCCGAGATAACAATGTGTCTTATCTTTTGTTAATCCAGTTATCCAGTTTTAAGCCAATGTAACCTGTTATTTAAATGTGCATTAAACTATCTTCGTTTACTTCAGTCTTTCTCTCTTCTGCTAAAAATGTATTAATGGTTAATTCTTCTTTACTTAATACTAGTAAACCCCATAGACTATTGTTACAAAAGGGGCTGTTGGCAGCAAATTTAGCTGTGGCTGTCTCCTGCAAAATACTAACCTCTCACTATCACTCCTTTAGCACATCAACGAACCTCTGTGAACCATTCAATAGCAACCCGTCTGCTCAACCCAGCAACTTCCTCCATCCCCCTCAATCATTTAGAGCTCAGACACACACACACAGATTCACTCTCTCTATCTCTGAGATACGCATAGTTAAAACAGGAGTGCAAGCTCATAAAGGTTTCTACTTAAATGCATAATTCAACAGTAGAACAAAGCCTGTTTTATTATCAGTCCATCATTCTAGTGAAGAAAGAAAACAAGGAAACAAAGTGAAATATGTGTCTCCCTGTTAGGATTTACTGAATTCCAGTGAACATTTCTATTTTTAGAGTCCGAGTAATGAGTGAACTATGCTGGAGTGTAATGAACCCTTTTTGAAAGGCAAACAGCGCTTGGGACTGTTGAGTTTTTTCTTTAAGCACAAACGTATTTCATTTTCTCTTCGTAACGATCCGACCATTGTGTGGCTTTTAGGTTAAGAATTTATGAACTGCAACATCAATAGCCTGGGAAAGAAAGGCATTTAATTTGAAGTCATGCCTTGGGGCTATACTGGACTTAAAACACAGCCTTCAGTTGATGAGCACAATGAAACCTCCATGAAAAGCTTTATTGACCAAATTGCTCCTGCTCCCCAGCCCAACAAACACATCAGAGTGTGAACACGTGACTTGGTGGAACTGTGATCCACAATTAATCTCTGTCTCAGTCAAGAGGTCATGGGGTGATCTAATTGAGGTCTTCCATTTGAGTGAAAGAATTCATAGAGTAGATAGGTAGAAATGATTTCCTCTGGAAGTCCAGATTCTTCTTTTTCCAAAAGGTTACAGATTTGCCAGGCCAAAAAAAAATTACAAACCTATTTTTCACTCAGCTGAAATTTCACAATACGAGTCAGATGAAAATATTGCAACAAAAAGGTCATCAGCCTAAACCATTAACTGCTTTTCTCTCTACAGATACTGTTTAACATATTGGTTATTTCCAAAATTCTTCTGTTTTAAAAACACAATTGTTATTTGCATTTATATTCTGCCTGATTGCCAAACAGCCAAAAGCATTCCACAAGAGTACAATTTGACATTAACCTTCAGAAAGTATAATTAAAGAAAGTGAGGAGGACTTTACAGAATGGTTTCAGGAGTGGGGTTACAAAGAGCAATAAGAAAAGTTGCATTGGACTCGAAATGGTAACTCTGTTTCTCTTTCCACAGATGCTGCCAGACCTGCCAAGTTTGTCCAGAATATTCTGTTTTTTAGTTCAGATCTCCAGCATCTGCGGTATTTTGCTGTTATTTGAGCAAGAGGGATTTAGTGGGCGTGACTGGGTTTGGGTTCATCGGCTAGAGAACAGCCTCCCTCAGAACTCTGCACCTTCCCAGGGCTGAGAGCCCTGGGGTGGAAATCCTACTCAGCGAGAACCCGCATTGCTGCTGAACAACCAGGCCTAGTGCCTGCTGCTGATAACCTGAAAGCTGGGGTCAAAGGGAGATACCCAGAGCAGGACGGAATGAGGGTGGAATGGAGCTCACAGACAGCCCCCATCTGCCTGACAAGGAAGGACTACCCATCCCCGCCATCTCCCCACCACAAGGATTTTGGGGCTGTCTTTGAGAAGCAAGAGAGACCATTCAGTTCCAATTTAATCTCAGAGATAGCATTACACTACAGTAGGCTCCGAAATAATTAGAATAATTGGACTGATTAACAAGCCTAATCAATTTATTTTTGCTACTGACAGGCAGGCATTCATATGGGGCTCCTTCTGCACCCAGGTTAATTGGACACAGATTTTCTGATGCTTGAAATCTAATGTTAGTACTGCCATCCAATTCCTCTAAACCTCACCATTATGCCCACTCCAGCAACTCCATTCCATTCTTACAAGCATGTTGGTAAATCAACAAACACTTTATACAGAACTGAGTGCTGTGTGAGGACTTTATGACCCTGGAGCAACCTTGTGATAATGTCACAGAGGTGCACATCACCTGGTATAAAAAGCAAAGTGTGGGCAGAGCCAGAGCACATTAATAGAATGTGGAACTGTACACCAGGCCAAATTAACAACATGCTTATGAACACACAAAGACAAATTAGTCCTTCCCTAATGTAGCCATACTATCAGAATAACATATTTGAATAATATATAGCTTTACTTTGAAGTCTAAGTTTGAAGACAATCCTTGGCATTGCCTTCATTTTGACCAGTCTATAAAACTCAGTGTGGTATCAAACTGCATGATAAAAGAAAGAAAAATAATTATTTTTTCTTGTTGACAATGTATATGAACTTTTCCCAACGCCTGCAATTTTTTTTGTTTTAAACCTATAAGGTGATGAAAATGCAAGATGGAAATAATATCACCTCATAAATGTTATCTAAAAATTCAATCTGATTCTTCTGAACTCATCGTTTACCAATTCTTGCTAACGTATATTGGGTCTTGGTTAAGTACTACCTCCATTTTGAAATTCTTTTCCCTGCTTTTTAAGTCATATAATGGCCTCACCCCACCCTGATCATTTCATCTTTTCTCGTGCTGCAACCCTCCACAATCTCTGTATTCCTCCTACTGGCACCTTGCGGATCTGCACTGATGGCTATGCCTTTACCTGCCACGGGTCTGTATGCTATGGAAATCCCTCCTTCAGTCTCATCGCTGCTCTATCCTCTTTGCAAATGCTCATTAAAATCTATCTCTTCGACCAAACCTTTGGTCACATGACTTAATAACGCTTTATGTCATTCAGTGTCAAGGTTTTGACACCGTGAAGTGCTTTGAGGTTTTTCTTAACAGCAAAAGTAGCCTACATAAATATAAGTTGTTGGAAAAGTGAAAGTAGTTTTAAATTAAATTAGTAATTAGATTTAGAAATTAATGGACTTGGAGGTCCCATTTTGCAGCATCAAATATAGGACAAAGTAAGGGAGATTTGATTTCAGAGCTTTAGTGATGCTGGCAAGACTAACATTAAAGACTCAAACCCTGTGAAGTTGTTGTTAATGGGTAGCTTTCTTGAACCACCAATGGAAGGTTTGGTAATAGCTGTAATGCCACTTCAGAGATCAGACATGATTCAACCGATTTAGCTTGAGACTGGATTCTTGTATAAACAGAATTTGTACTTGCAGAGTTACATTGTACTTTGCTCAAATACTGCATGAATTCATGTAAAAAACTCTGTTATCTCACTTTTTAGATTAGAATCAATCTAAACATCATGGCATAGACAGAGAACACAGGGGGCCAACACCTTCAACATATTGTCTAGCTAACACCAATTGTTACAGCTAACCTGAGAATGCAACTTTTTAATAAAAGTCATGATTTGGAGATGCCGGTGTTGGACTGGGGTGTACAAAGTTAAAAATCACACAACACCAGGTTATAGTCCAACAGGTTTAATTGGAAGCGCGAGCTTTCAGAGCGCCACTCCTTCATCACCTGGTGAAGGAGCGTCGCTCCGAAAGCTAGTGTGCTTCCAATTAAACCTATTGGACTATAACCTGGTGTTGTGTGATTTTTAACTTTGTATAAACACAGACTGGATAATGGCAACAGATTTCATTCTACAGGATAAATTAATGAACATGCTAGGTTTCCCCAAAATTCTGACAGTTTCACAGTCACTTGCATGATATTATCCTTTTTTTAATCAATATTTTAAAAATTAATTCAAATTCTCAATCTGCTGAGATGGGACTTGGTCTCTTTGACTGAGTACGATAATCACAACATTCCACACAACCTTTTATGAGTCTCCACAACAACTATCTCAAAATAGGGGTGACAGCCATGACAATGATCTGTCAGTATTGGATATTCATTGTTTATTATCTGCATTCAATTGCACCAAGTGGCAGCCATTAACTGAGGAAGTCATGAAACTCTGACTTCTGTGTAGATGTCTGTAATGTGTATTTCTGTGAATATCTTTATTTTTAAAAATGTTTAAAGATTACATCCCTTTCTCACCTTCTTCACACTGCTTTCTAGAATATAATATTGAAGTAAAAATGAAACTCAACTGACCCAAAGCCATCTCAGTTCACTCTTTATAAAAGGGACAGTCAGACAACACAATCTGTGGAACCAAAAGGGATTGGTTTATGTTACACAGTGATAAGGGACTTACAGCTCCTTTTAAGGGAATAAGTGAATGACTGCATTCTCTAAAATATTCTCCAAAGCGATTCCTCACTCTCAACACCTTTCCTCGCTATCTAGTCCCCTCTCATCTCAACCCTCTCCCTTTCTCTGCGTCCCCACCAAAGGTACTGGTTTACAGTTGAGATCCTGGCGATCTTAACACAAGTGACTTTATTTGATGTACAATACTGGTCAGTACATATTGGCAGTCCAAGTCCAAAAGACTGCAAGAGGCTTCAGAATCATACCCAATCATTTGCCTCTGCCAATATCTTACATGCTCATCCCAGCTTTGGGAATCTAGATAGCAAATAGAAGTAAAAAGTCTGGAAAATGATGTCTGAACTCCTCCACCTTGACAGCTGAGGGGCTCCACTGTTTCAAGCACTGGACCAGCTGAGAAGAATGTACTGTGCAGCCAAGCAAAGATTCAACCTGGTCCCTCCAGATCCATATGGATTAACATTGCATTCCACACGTGGCTGTGTCATGTGGAATGCAATGAAGCCAACACGTTGCATCATTAGTATAAATGTTTTTATCCAATCACTAAAAGGTCCAATTGTTCCTCTTTGGTACTGCAACCCAGAATTATTGATTTTCATTAGGCTCGCAAAGTAAACTCAAAATGATCCCCCTCTTATAAAACGAAAGTCTTGCCTAAAACAAGTGGCAAAACTGGTTCATATCAAAGGTATAATCTGGATTTTTTTTTCCATTCACTCATGGTACATGGCATTGCTGGATGGCCAGTATTTCCTATTGCCTGTTCCTAGTTACCCTTGACAAGGTGGTGGTGAAATGCCTTCTTGAATCACCGCAGTCAGTGTGCTGTAGATTGATCCACTATGCCCTTAGGGTTGGAATTCCAGGATTTTGACCCAGTGACATTGATGGAATGGTGATGGTGAGTGGCTTAGAGGGGAATGTTGTGATCCCATGTGTCTGCTGTCCTTGTTCTTCTGGATGGAAGTGGTCAGGGGTTTGAAAAGTGCTGTCTGAGGATCTTTGATGAATTTCTGCAGTGCATCTTGCTGTGACTGAGTGTCAGTAGTAGAGGAAGTGACTGCTTGTGTGGGGATGGGACAACTAGAGATCATGACTGGCTGTTTCTGATTAGCCAGCAGCTCTCAACGGGCAAAACAATTCTGCCCGGAGGGGTCCTTGATCCTAGGGAAGACCCATTGCTATCCAGTTAGCTGCCTGATTGGGAAGGTTCATTGCAACATGCACAAGTCAGCCAACTCAAGAATTTTGCCAGTTTTACAGAGGGTGGCAAAGCCCTGTGTCTTCGTTACTTCCCTAGGTGTTTACAAGGAAAAAGTCAGGCAGTGATCTTAAGAGAATTTGTTATGCAATTCTCTTCTCACACATCAGTACACTCAGTCCAATAGATTCTGAATATTACATTGTGAAGACTTGTGGATGATTAATATTTTATAAAGTTACTAATGGATGCTGAAAGATGAAAGCAGGAGGATGTTAAAGACTAAGGTGCATTGTTCAAGGGAAATATAACGTACAGTAATAGGGTTGGGGAATGGGTCTGTGTGGGATACTCTTCGGAGGGTCGGTGTGGACTAGTTAAGCCAAATGGCCTGTTTCCACACTTTAGGGATTCTATAATTCTGTGATAACCTCTATTTATTTCCAGCCTTACACTACATCACAAAATACAAAACTGCTTCACAACCAATGATACACATTTTTCAAAAAAGATTAGATTAGATTTGCTACAGTATGGAAACAGACCCTTCAGCCCAACAAGTCTGCACTGACCCTCCAAAGAGTAACTCACCCAGACCCATTATCTTTCCCTATATTTACCCCAGACTAATGCACCTAACACTATGAGCAATTTAGCCTGACCTGCACATCTTTGGAGTGTAGGAAGAAACCGGGAACCCAGAGGAAACCACACAGACACAGGGAGAATGTGCAAACCTCACATTGACAGTCACCCAAGGCAGAAATTGAACCCAGGTTCCTGGTGCTGTGAAACAGCTGTGCTAACCGCTGAGCCACCATGCTGCTTTTGGGAACCTATTCATTGGTTGTCTTGCAATTTATGCCTCTACTAATAATGCCTAGGAAACTTTATGCTTTATTACCTGTCTCACAATCTACGCCGATAAAGACAGATGCAAATATATACCCAGGTCCCTCTGCTCCACTGCCCCGTTTAGAAATGTGTCCTTTATTTTGTACTTTGTCTCTGCGCTCTTCTGACCAAAGTGCATCCAATTACCCTTCTCCACATCGGACTTTATCTGTCACCTAACTCCCAATCAGCCAATGTATCAAAGTCTTGTTTGAATTTATTCCAACAGATGTTAATTGTTTGCTGAAGGACCAAAAAATTAGAATGAAAGGACCAGACACAAAACGGAGAGGCTGAAGGTAAAGTCCCAGTACCAATGGAAGACAGGGTGACTAAATATGCATGTGTTTAAATCAATTCTCTGGACAATGGGCAACACGATTAGCACTGCTGCCTCACGTTGCCAGAGACCTGGATTCGATTCCAGCCTTGGGCAACTGTCTGTGTGCAGTTTGCACGTTCTTCCTGTGTCTGTGCGGGTTTCCTCCCACATTCCAAAAGATGTGCAGGTTAAGTGAATTGGCCATGTTAAATTGCTCATAATGCTCAGGGATATGTAGGTTAGGTGCATTAGTCAGGGATAAATTTAGAGTAATTGGGTAGGGAAAGGGTTTGGGTGGGATACTATTCGGAAGGTTAGTGTGGACTGGTTGGGCCGAAGGGCCTGTTTCCATATGTTAGGAATTCTATGTTGGTTAAGAACAAGATAGCTGTGGAAGATCAGTGCAATTCCTTTAAATAAGCAGGCGAGTGAAAGCATTTTAACTGCTGGTTTATCAACAGCAACAGTTATGGGATGAAACAAGGTATCACACACATTCAAAAAATATAATGGAACTCATGAGACCAGAGACTAGGAACCAAGAGGCAGTCATTAATGGGTCAATGAAATAAGTTGAACAGCTAACTAAAGATATTTTGTCAGAGTAAGGAGTAATGTGGGATTTACAGTCAGGGACAGGTCTCTCGGAAGGAAGATTAAAAAATGAGTACAGACAGAAATTGTATTAGACAGAGGCAATGACAGAGGATCTGAAGTGAATGAACGAAGACCGCTTTGCAAGGGAGTAATTCGGGAGTAAATGCAGGGAAACCAGAGCACAGCCACAGGCTCAGATAAAACAGCAAACGAGGGGGTTTCCAGAGTAGTGGTGTATGACCAGGAGAAAGTGAGGTCTGCAGATGCTGGAGATCAAAGTTGAAACTTTATTGCTGGAACAGCACAGCAGGTCAGGCAGCATCCAGGGAACAGGAGATTCGACGTTTCGGGCACAGGCCCTTCTTCAGGAATGAGCAGAGAATGACCAGGCCCCTGATCCCCCAGCACAATCATTCCCTAGCAATGTCTGTGATGAACAAAACCATATATGGACAATGTGATGCCAATCAATGGGGAGCCAATCAGTTTGTGATCCACTCTGACACTGATAATTTGAAAGATTACACATTTTATATTAAAATATTGGAAAAAGTCTAGGCTATTTGCATGTTCTGCAGACTGTACACAAGCATGAAGAGGCGTGAAATTGCCAAAGTTTGCACAATGAAGCTATCACCTTCGTTATACAACAGTATGCCCTCAGATAGATGGACATACCCCAGGGAGTATGGTGAGGCACCCAGGAACAAAGTTATAAATGAAGCTATGTGTCAGGCATATGGGAGATCTCTACAACTCACCAAACAATGTGTAGCAAGGGCAGAGTGAAACAGTAAAGTGAAAATGTATAGCACACCACAATGCTATGGACAGAACATCAGATTGGGCTGATTTACAGGGAACCTGCACAGTCAAATGGCTAAGGGTATTGATAGCTGAATTATGCCTGCCATTGTAAACTAACATAGGGTAGTGAGACCCTAATTATTGAATACCACGGATGATCAAGTAAACTGGAATGCTGCTCTGGTCCATCAAAATATCCCCAGAGAGAGAAGATCAGCAACATGCTCTCATTCTGTTCCATTTCAGTCTATGATTCCCTGACTGGGAGTCTGAAAAATCAAATTTGTAACAAGTACCTAATGAGGGAAGATCTACAAGATTTAGTGTCTGAGGGAAAAGTGTCATAAATCTTCTTGACACCTGTGCCCCACCTTCAGCATAAATGGAACAAGGCTCAAAAATAGCAAAGAATACATTCAACATTGCTAATCTCACAATCTCCTTTCAACTTGGGAAAAATGATGGTTTCCACACAGCCCATTAAGTGAGCAAGAGTAGAAAAGCTTTTTGTTCGATTACCCAGTGGTAAGTGATTCACCCACTTGGAGAAATTAATAAAAAGGTGTCTCTCAAAAGCTTTTCAAACTATTTGCTGGAAGGGCAAACACATCATTTCAAGGTAAATTCATTTTATTGCTGCAGTAAAACACTCAAGAAAAAATATTGCAGGAACAGCCTGAATTCTGCTCTAAACGTAGGAGCTCATGTTGGTTTGGAACCGGGATGGCAGGGTTTGCAAAATGAAAAATCACAGAGTAGCTAGTATGCAAGCACCTGATCTACAATTTCTATTTATTTCATCCACATCACTGTGTGTTTCTAGATAGACCATTTATTTTGAATGTCCTCAACTTAGCACTGGGAATTAAGCACTTCCAATTCTAAACACCCAGCAATGTTAAGCAATTCATTCAGGGAAGAAAACAATAGTCTTTCTTTGATGTGGATTAGAGTCTAGATCAGAGTCGTGCTGGAAAAGCACATCAGGTCAGGCAGCATCCGAGGAGCAGGGAAATCAATGTTTCGGGCAAAAGCCCTTCTTTGATGTGGGCCTCCTACATCACATCAAATTTTTCCAAGACTAATTCAACTTGACACTAAATGGTAACTTCAACAGAAGTGCCCAGAGCCATAAAACAAACAATATGAACTCTTAACTCTGGTACTGAGTTCCCTCGAAATCCACCTCAATCTCAGAAGAGCCATTGGACTCCATTTCCAGGTAACAGCTGTTGTCAGCTGTGGATCAGTGAGCTGTGTACCCCCTCCTCCCCACCTTGGTGAGAAATGGGTCTTAGTTTCAAATCCCACTCCCTGCATTGTTGTATTTTCTGCTCAGGTCTCTGGAGTGGGATTTGAAACTAAGACCTGTTTCTCTAAAGGAACCTAGCGGTGCCAGAGTTACTTTGAAGAGTGGACCAGTTGAGTTCTCCATCATGAAAAAATTGCTCAAAAAGATCCGCAGGTTTGGCAGCATCTATGCAGAGAAAGCAAAGTTAACATTTTGGGTCCAGTGACCCTGCCTTAGAACCTGATTTAATATCCAGCTTGCAACCAACATCATTACCTGGTTATTAGATTAGATTACATTAGATTACATTACAGTGTGGAAACAGGCCCTTTACATTTTGGGTCCAGTGACCCTGCCTTAGAACCTGATTTAATATCCAGCTTGCAACCAACATCATTACCTGGTTATTATAACATTGCTGCTTATAAACTTGCTCTGGTCACTATGTATCCCAATATTAGAACATTGGCTACACATCAAAAAGTCATCCATAGGATGTGAAGCACTTCGGGATGCCTAGAAGTCATGAAAAGCTCTAAACAAATGCAAGCATTTTGAATGTTACAGGACATCATTCGAGACCCTCATTTCTGACCAAACCATGAGCTCTCATTCCAAAGAAAAATGGTGTTGACATTAAAAAGGAGCTGAAATATTGGCAAAACTCCCAAGAATGTATGCTCATCCCATTCAAATTTTAGTGAGCTTGCTGGTTTTTTTTGTAAATTGCATGTTGCAAAAAAGCCTCAATTCAATAAAACCTGTCCCTGTGGCCAGTCTACTAATTCACCCAGTGCCAAGATAAAACCTTCTCAGAATTGAAAGACACAAGGCAATGGAATGGATTCTGTGATAAAACTGACAGAGACAAATCAACCCTCGAGGTCACTGAGCTGTGAAATGAGACACTGAGCAAACTAAATCTAACTGCACTGGAAGAAAGATTTATAAGAAGGAAGAGGCACAGTAATGGAACTGGTAGTGATGGATGTAGAGAGAACTTTTTTTCAAAAACCTGGGTGAAGGAAGCACATTATTAAAAATCTCTGTTGGTGTAGGTGTGGGATCCTTGGTCCAATTCTGTGTCTGACTGTACAGCTAGTGAAAGCAATCTCTCCTTTCTAGAGTGAACATCAGTGGACAGTTGGGGGTTCCAACTACCCGACATCCAATCTTCTACTGTTGAACTTATCCAAAAACTCTGCTGCCTGGACAGTATCCCAAGGACACCAAGTTTTGTTCACACATTACCTTTTCTCAGATGAGCTGCAGTGGCTTCTGGTCTGGAAATGCCCTGAATTAGATAGGTCTCAAATTCTTCTTTCAAATTGCTGTATGATATTCCCTACTCCCTACCTCCAAAATCTCCTCTAGCCTCCACAACACTCCCTATCTCTGAAACATCCTCCAGTGTCTTTGACACCAATCTCCTCAACTTCCTCTAGTTTCTATCACCCTCCGTATTAATGTATCCTGTTTCAGTCCCGACAATCTCCCCATTTGGTACCCTCCTCCAGCCTCTATGACTCTCCCAATTACCTTCTCTATCATCTCCCTCTCTCTGTAACCTCCTTTAATGCTGACAATCCACTTTGCCATCATAACCTCCTCCAGTCCCTTGTCCCTCTCTAGGGAGACCAGCAACCAGAGGAAACCTTTCCAATAAGGACTCAACACTTTCCACGCAGGAGGGAGTGGGTTCACTGCTCACTTGGGGATTGGGGGGAGTGGCTGGGACTAGGAAATCAAAAACTTTGGAATGTGATAAACTGCTGAGTTTTTTAATTACATGCTGGTTTAAGGAAACATTTAGAAAGTCATTACAGTACTTATCAAACAGAGAGCAACCTACTGTGTTAATTACCAGCTCAGGAGCTATACTTATATCAGCGAGATTGATTTCTGATGCAGCTCGCTGAATGGGCAGAACGAGAGATGGAAAAAAGTCTGCATTTTGATAGCACCTTCAACAAACTCAGAATGGTCCAGCAGAACTTTACAGCCAATCAACCACTTTTGGAGTGAAGGTAGCACTGCAATGTAGGAAATGGCAATTTCTATACAGCACAATCCCATAATTAGCAACTTGATTATGCTAAGGTCACATTAGCATAGGGATCCCAGTCAGGTCCATTATCAGGCAAAAATGAAACTTTCAAACTGTGCCCATCGAATTTTAAACTATAATTTAAGACAAAGTGGCTTCACAATCTTCCGTACATCCTGAAGGAAGTCATTTTTGAGCAATTTGTGTGTGTTGGGAGAGTTTGTAGAAATACACCAACCCAGCTCTCATAGGAATTTAGGATTAAGAGCAGGCCATTCAGCCCATTGATCCTGCTCCACCATTTGAGATCATACTTGATCATTTACCTCAATGCCAGATTCCTGCATTACCTCAGTTGCATATGATACCAATAATGGCTAGACATCTGTCAAGCTCTGTCTTAAACTTACTTATGCATCACCAGCTTTCAGTACAAAGACAGCAGGAGGGAATGACGAGTCGTGAGAGCCCCAGATTGAAATCTTCCTTCTTTATTGCCAAAAAACAATAGCCGCTACACTGACTGTTGAATCCTTCCCACAATTGCCTGTCCTATTGCTTATTCCTTCTGAAATCAGCTGACGTAGCACAGGATAGCAACTACACACAACTACAATTTTCATTTACATAGCACTTTTCATGAGATGAAACATCTCTAAGTACTTCAAAGGAGCAGTTATCAAAGGAACGATTATCAATCAGAATTTGACACTGAGATGTATCAGGGCAGATTAGGTGAGGCGATCAAAAGCTTGGGCGTAGCCAGAGAATTTAAGGAGTGCCATAAAGGATAGACAAGTGGTAGTTAGGTGGACGCTGAGATTTGGGGAAGATATTCCACAGTTTGGGGGTCAGGCTTGCACACCAGTGGTGAAGCAATGGAAATCCCAGGGCCTTGAAAAGCACAGAGATCTCAAAGAACTATGGGACAAGCAGAGATTACAGACAGACGTGAGGCCACAGATTGATTTGAAAAGAAAATGTGACAATTTTAAAAACAATGCATCAACGACAGTGAGCCAACTGGTTAAGATACATGCAGTTTGAATTAACAACAGAAAGTGAAGGACAGGTGATTGGCAAACCAGTCAAGTTAAAAAAAATCTGGTAACAAGGAAGGCAGAAGACTGAATGGATTGTAAAATGTTCTTTGAAAAAACGTAATGTTTTCTCAAATCAGACTGTGTATTGAAACGGGAGTGTCTTCAGATTTACTTCTGATCTCTTCTCCTATCCTCTCTTCCTAAAGATACTGGGACCTTCCTTCTTTCATAAGACACCGGGCAATGTGATTATTGCCCATGTCTGGGAGTGAGATCAAATTTTGCTTAAAACAGTGGAACAGCAAAATCAGGTTCTGTGACCTGGAGTGACTGGTCAGTTTGACAAATGCTGACCAGCAATTCATGCAAGCATTCAGGTTTGACCAATAATGTGTTTGTGGCTTTGAGTTGGACTGATGCACTGTGACCCACTATTGTCAACATCAGATGTAAATAATGCAAGGAAATCTTTCCTTTGAAATCATTGTTGGAATCAGTGCAGTATTTTCCAAGTAAGCGCATGAAAAGGCCTAAAAAAGCCACACTTGTTTGAATTTGAGATTGACGAGATAGATTTGACAGTTGCTGGAAAATGTTTGTCTGGAAATGCATGTATACTGAATTGTTATTACAGTAATTAAATAGCATTTGTTTAGTCACTTGTTTTGTGGTACATTTCTCAGGTAAAACGATTATTCGTGTTGTTTTAACAATGTTACTGACTGACGCAATATATTATTCCAAGATGTTGCAAAGCAATGTTAATAGATGCATTGTGGCATGTAACCACACAAGGATACAATAGAACGAGTTGACAAAAGATCAGACAAACAAGAATCATAGCATCGTAGAATCCCTACAGTGCAGAAGGAGGCCATTTAGCCCATCAGGTCTGCACCAATTCTCCAAAGAACACTACACCTATACCCAGCCCTCTACTCTATCCCTGGAATCCTGCATTTCGTAGCATCATATAGTGTGGAAACAGAACATTTGGTCCAACTTGTCCATGCCAAGCAGATGTCCTAAATAAATCTAGTCCCATTTGCCAGCATTTGGCCCATATCCCTCCAAACCCTTCCTATTCATATACCTATCCAAATGCCTTTTAAATACAGCAATTGTACAAGCTTCCACCACTTCCTCTGGCAGCTTATTCCATACACGTACCACCATCTGTGTGAAAAAGTCACTTCTTAGGTCCCTTTTAAATCTTTCCCCACTTGCCCTAAACCTATGCCCTCTAGTTTTGGATTCCCACACCCTGGAGAAAATACCATTTTCTATTTATCCTATCCATGCCCCTAATGATTTTATAAACCTTGATAAAGTCAGCCATCAGCCTCCGAAGCTCCAGGGAAAACAGCCACAGCCTATTCAGCCTCTAACTATAGCTCATACCCACCAACGTTGTCAACATCCTTTTCTGAACCCTTTCAAGTTTCACAATGTCCTTCCAATAGGAACGAGACTAGAATTGAACACAGTATTCCAAAAGAGACCTGGCCAATGTCCTGTACAGCCACAACATGACCTCCCAACTTGTATACTCAATGCATTGACCAATAACGGCAAGCATACCAAATGCTTTCTTCACTATCCTGTGTACCTGGGACTCCACGTTCAAGGAACTATGAACCTGCATGCCAAGGTCTATTTGTTCTGCAGCATTTCCCAGGACCTTACCACTAAGTGTATAAGTCCTGCCCTGATGTGCCTTTCCAAAAATGCAGTACCTCACAGTTACACCTAATCCACCTTGCCTGCTTGTCTTCGACACTACAGACAATTTAGCATGGCCAATCCATCAAACCTGCACAACTTTGGAACTGTGGGAGGAAACCTGTGAGAACTGTCATTAAAATGAAGAGACAGCGAGAAATAGGAGTGACTCAGTGGTTAGCACGCTCATGGATCTAAGGTTCAAGTACAAGTTGAGACTATTAGGCAGAGTCTTATCAGGATCTGAGTGACATGGGTTAGGCCAAGATGAGTATCGATTCAGGCAAGAAGTTCAGCAAGTCCCATCCAACGACGAGATCATCTCAATACATCTTGTTCACTTTCCTCAAAGCAGCTTGGTATGACTTTCACTGGCGAGTTTCCAATTGACACTCGTTGTTACTTATTACTTATTGTTTACTGCCCCACATGTCACAGCTTGTGACCATACCAAACTTGTCATGCAAATTAACCATCAGGAAGATTCAACATGGAAACCACTGTGGGTTCTTGGTCACTTGCTCCAAAAGACATCTGCTTTGGACAAAGGGTTTCAACATTGTGAGCACACTCCAAGGACTCCCCATCTGCATGGACATTGACATCTGACATATGCCAGCTTCTAAGAACACTCATGCCACATTTCCAATTCACTCACAGAATGGTTCTGCACTTCAATGATATGCTTTAGGCTGCACTGGCAACTTCTACTGTAATGCTGCAGTAAGGACACTGTGAACTCAGGGACATGCACCAAGCTCATGGAGTGGACCAGACAGCATAACCAGGCTTTTTACTCACTGTCTTGTGCTCACATACCCTGAGCCTGCACAGTATCCCTGCCATGCATTGCATTGCATTGATTTTTCACACATTACCCCATCAGCCAGAGATACCAGCCTCATATTACTGCTGTCTTGTTGTGCACAGACGCAAAGCCAGGAAGCTTGCCACAGTTGGAAGTTGACCTCCATCCAGTCAAAGGAGATAGTTTTTGCTCAGGGGATGTCAGCACATGATGTCAACAGAAGCCTCCATTCCTGTCCAGGTCCTGCTCAAAAGTGGCCACAGCAAGGATTCCCTGATGCTAAGGGATGCTAAGAAACCAAATGACATGCAGAATCCATCTTAACACTTACTTCCCTATTGTGATCCATTTTCCTTCTGGAATGGGTTAGAAGTGGGTATTATGGAAGATGAAAATGGTGGCACAACTATCACTGTTGGTGGAAGTGGGGAGGCTTCTCAACTGAGTGAGTCAGTGGCACAGAAGGCATGCAGGGCTAGTGGAAGAAGGAGGTTGATGTGTGTGAGTAATAGTGAGGGAAGACGATATAGACAATAGTGAGAATGGTAGAGCATAAGCCTTGGTGGGAGGTGGATTCTGTAACATAGTGAGCGCGAGAAGGACCAGACGACTGGGGCTGCATTAGATCAGTGGGAAGCTCGGGCCAGGGTTGTCATAGTGGGGTGTTATGGCCTCCACAGCTGGTACAGGGGGAAGAGGAAGTCCCTCTTGTGCATGACCCCATCTAGCGGGAGCTCCAGGAACAAGCCTGCAAAAGGGGACGCTTATTCAGGGACAAATGTCTGGAACAGGGCATCTCAGGTCTGTCAGTGCTTGACTGGGTGCACAATGACGCTGGCACTAGTGATCTTGATCAAGGCCAGGATCTGTGATGAGTGATGAGTTACTCCAGAAACAGTGGATTGTAAATTGGGGCAGAAATCTAATCTGATACTTGCTTTGGAGATACCAGTGTTAGACTGGGGTGTGAGCTGAAAATGTGATGCTGGAAAAGCAGAGCAGGTCAGGCAGCATCCAAGGAACAGGAGAATCGACATTTCAGGCATGAGTCCTTCTCCAGGAATGAGGAAAGTGTGCCAAGCAGGCTAAGATAAAAGGTAGGGAGGAGGGACTTGGGGGAGGGGCGTTGGAAATGCGATAGGTGGAAGGAGGTCAAGGTGAGGGTGAT
>NC_057722.1:61096494-61134143 GCF_004010195.1 Chiloscyllium plagiosum
TCTCCTCCCCCACTCACCCATTATACTCTATGCTACTCTCTCCCTACCCCCACCCTCCCCTAGCTTATCTCTCCACGCTTCAGGCTCACTGCCTTTATTCCTGATGAAGGGCTTTTGCCCGAAACGTCGATTTCACTGCTCGTTGGATGCTGTCTGAACTGCTGTGCTCTTCCAGCACCACTGATCCAGAATCTAGTTTCCAGCATCTGCAGTCATTGTTTTTACCTTGCCTATTGTTAAAGTTCACTTGAGAATGTAACTTGTAGAAAGTTCTGGAATTTACATATGAAAGAACTGAAACCAACACGGCTATTCTAAATGATGAGAGATTTAACAAATAATCCATGTCTTTTTCAATCTATAATTTCAGTTGCATCACACTGTAACCTTTGCAATACATTCTGTGTCCTATGATCTCTTACTCCACAATCACCCAATGAAGGAGCAGCGCTCCGAAAGCTGGTGCTTCCAAATAAACCTGTTGGACTATAACCTGGTGTTATGCGACTTTCAATTTGATCAGAACATTTGTTTCCCAGTTTTGACATTTTTTATAAACTGGTTTTTGCCTTCTGGGGAGAGAAAGAGACTACAAGCAGGACAGAAAAGAGGAGAGCAAGACATTAAATGTGGAGTCAACCTGTCACAGTACCTGAATATCTTGTATGTGATTCAGGAGACAGTGATCTTGTTTTGGGAGCTGCATTGTGATCTAATATCTTGGGAGTGTGTCCCTCATACAGTCTGATCACATACATCACAGAATTTCACAGTGTTTTGCATAGAGCAGTGCAAAATCTCCTGGAACACAGAGAATCTCATTCAATGCTCTGCACCATTCCAGTTCTATCCGTAAGATAAGTCACATCAAATATCATCCATTCTCCTTCTGACCTTACTTTCTTTCTCCCAAGAACTGACCCTGATAATCAAGATCTACATCAGGCACTTGTATAATGCTCAAACATCTCAAGATACTTTACAGGAATGCAAACAAGGTTTGACACTGAGCTACATATAGGGATATCAAGAAAGATGACCAAACTCCTGATCAAAGAGCATTTTTAAGAGGGAGAGGTTTAGCGAGGGAATTCCAGAGCTTAATGTACAGGCTGTTGAAGGCACAACTGCCAATTATGGAGTGATGGGAATCAAGGACGTGAGGAACTGAATTGAAAAGGAGGAGCATGGAGATCTCCAAGAGTTGTCAGGCTGGTGGAGGTGACAGCCCTATAACTTACTTCTTTGAATATTGATAGAACTGAGCATCTCAATACACACTTCAAAAATACTTCATTTGCAAAAAGCACCAAAGGATGAAGAAAGGCAAATTGGGTGGATGAAGTCCATTTGTGTAGAGCAAGGGACTAGAGCTGTTACGCCGACAGATTTTAAAATTGTTTTCAAGGGATGTAGGCATCTCTGGCAAGGTCCGAATTTGTTACCCGCTCCTACTTGCACTGGAACTAAGCAGCTGGTGAGACCATTTAAAAGTCCACCACATTGCAGTGGGTCTGTAGGTCAGACCGAGTAAGGACAGCAGAATTCTTCCCAATAAGGGCATAAACAAACAAAAGGTAGTGAAAACACAAAGTGCTGGAGATCACCGCGGGTCAGGCAGCACCCATGGAGAGAAAGCGAGCTACCGTTTCTGACGAAGTCATCTAGGTTTAAAACGTTTACTTGTTTTCTCTCTATAGATTCTGCCTGACCTGTTGTGATTTCCAGCATTTTTTGTTTTCAGTACTGATTCCAGTATCTGCAGTAATTTACACGTATAATGAAAAAGGTAGGCTTTTTTTGAATGACAATAGTTACATGGTCACTCTTGTTTATTAATCTAAATCAAATTTTGCCACTTTAGGCAGGGGGAAGATAGATTTGAACACGTACACCCAGAGCATTAGCCTTATGTTCTGGGTCACCTCGCACCAGTGACATTACCACTATAGCACTACATCATGTTGGACTAGTTCAAAAAGTATCATTAAAGACATTAGATTACATGGAACTGGGACATGGGTAATTACAGTTCAAGTGAAATCTGACTGAAACACATCTCTATAGATAGTTTCTGTGAGTTTAGTTTGGAAATCTCACCTGTCAAAACCAGCAAGACCTAATTGTGATATTTGTACAGAGTACACGGAAAGCATTGAAAATATGCAAAGAATGAATACGAAGAAAACAGCAGAGAAGTTAAAAAAATTCTTAGGGCACAATACAAATCTTATCAAGGAACACAAAACTGCAAAACAATCAATATGAGCATAAATATGAAAAAAATTATGAACATGAGGATAGCACCACCAAGAAAAAAAAATGGCAAAAATGTTAAACAATTATTTTGCTCCAGTTATTTATATAGGAGATCACTCAGGTGAACATGACGGCACAAGATGAGATTAGAAATGATAAAAACATTTTGAAACAAAGATGAGGAATAGTAAATAAACTAATTAAATCAAAGAGGATAACGCTGCCAGTCTGGATGAATCAGAGTTGTGCATTTTAAAAGAATCAAAGAAAGAGATAGCAGAAGCATCTGTACAGCTTTTTAAAAATTCATGAAAGGAGGTACAGTGCCTGAGGGCTTACGGATAGATAACACAATACACAAATTCAGGAGGAGAGACATAAAGCTGACCAGGGGAACCTACAGGGCAGTCAGTAAAAATCACAACAAAATTCCTACGAAATAAAACTCTCAATCAAGATGGAGAGAGAGATACAGTCATTTCTTCTATAACACAGTGGTTGCATTCTTGAGCAACCCGGCTTTATAGAAAAATTATGCTTTAGAAACAGCACTGAAAGTGTTGGTGCTGTAATCGTACTACAGTCAACACACGTGTTAAACATTCACGCTGTAGAAACAGCGTCCCTAATTCAGTAAAAGTGAAGACTGCAGATGCTGGAAATTAGAGTAGAGAGTGTGGTGCTGGAAGAGCACAGCAGGTCAGGCAGCATCCGAGGAGCAGGAGAATCGTGTTTCGGGCATCAGCCCTTCATCATTCCTGATGGAGGGCTTTTGCCCAAAACATTGATTCTCCTGCTCCTCGGATGCTGCCTGACCTGCTGTGCTTTTCCAGCACCACACTCTTGACTCAGCATCGCTAATTCATCAAGCATGTGACAGCGAATTTGTTTTGCGTAATAACAGAATGGCCTATGGTTGCTTCTGAAACTATGGTCCTAAATCTTAGCAAAGGAAATTACGATGGTATGAAGCTTGAGTTGACTAGGATGGATCGGGAAATTTTACTGAAAGGAATGGCAGTGGCAAACATTCAAAGAGCGCATGGGAGATCTATAAAAACGGTTTCATCCTGTCTAGTGCAAGAATGTAAAGAGAACAGTGGCTAAAGCATGGTTTATGAGGGAAGTTGGACACAGTATTAAATCCAAAAAAGAGGCTTACAAATTGGCAAAATAAAGCAATAGCCGTTAGGATTGGGAACAGTTTAAAAGTCAGCTAAGGAGAGCCAAGGGATTGATTAAGAAGGGGAATATAGAATATGTGGGTAAACATGGGCAGAACATAAGAACTGACTGTCAAAGTTCCTATGGGTATGCAAAGAGTCATAGAGTAATACCACTAAAGGGACGCTAATCCCAACTTCCTGCACTCGCCCTGTATGCTTGAATGTTAAGATGTTTCAAGTGCTCATCTAAACATTTTTAAAAAGTTGTCAGGTTTACAGCCTCCACTACCTTCCCAGGCAGTGCAATCCAGATTTTCACCATCCTCTGAGTGAAAACAGTTTTTCTCAAATCCTCTCCAAATCTCTTGCCCCTTACCCTAAACCTTTGCCCCCTCAACGAAGGTGAATATCTGAGTTCTATTCACTCTGTCCATACGCCTCATAATCTTATACACCTCAATGCTATCACCCCTCAGTCTTCTCTGCTCTAAAGAAAACAATCCAAGACTATCCAGTCTCTCCTTTTAGTTAATTGCTCCATCTCAGGCAACATCCTGGTGAACCTCCTCTACAACTGTCACATCCTTCCTGTCATGAGGTGACCAGAACTGAAAAAGATTGCTAATGTAAGTCCCTTATAGGCAGAATCAGTCAAATTTATAATGGTGAACAAAGAAATAGCTGATAAACTAAACTAATAGCTTCTATTTTCACAGAGGAGGACATGAATATTGTTTCAGAAATGATGGTGAACACAGTGAGAGAGAGGAACTGAAGCAAATCCATATTAGAGAAATGGTATTGAAGAAATTGATGGAAGGCTTACAAATCCCCAGGGTACTTAAGGAAGTGGCCCAAGAAATAATGGATGCACTGGTGGTCGTCTTCCAAGATAGTTTAGACTCTGGAACAGTTAGTATAGATTGGACGGTAACTAAATGTAACCCCAGCATTTAGAAAGGGAGATAGACTAGTGAGTCAGACGTCAGTACAGGGGAAGATGCTAGAGTCTATTATCAATTATTTGAGAGCAGAGCACTTAGAAAACAGTGATAGAATTAGACACAGTCTGCATTGATTTACATAGGGAGGTCAGGCTCAACATATCTACTGGAATTCTTCAAGGATATAACAAGTAGAGTTAATAGGGGGAGCCAGTGCATGTTTGGACATTTCGAAGGCTTTTGACAAAGTCCCACATAAGAGATTAATGGTAAAATTAAAGCGCATTGGATTAGGCATAGTGTACTGAGATGGACAGTAAATTGATTAGCAGACAGGAAACAGAGGAGGAACAAATGGATCTTCTTTTTTCTGAATGGCAGGCAGTGACTAGTGCATACCATAGGGAATGGTACTAGGACTACAGCTATTCACTATATAAGTTAATGATTTGGATGAGGGAAATCAATGTGATATCTCAAAATGTGCAGTTGACAAAAAGCCAAATGGAAGGGTGAGCTGTGAGGAAGATGCAGAGATGTTGCAGTATGATTTGATCAGGCTGGGTGAGTGGGCAATAGCATTGCAGGTGCAGTGTAATGTGGATAAGTATGAAGTATCCACTTTGGTCGCAAAAATAGGAAGGCTGTAATTCGAGAAGGGGAAATGCCTAACAAGATCTGGGTGTCCTAGTGCACCAGTCACGGAATGCATGCAAAATGCACCAGTCAGTAAAGAAGGCCAATGAGATGTTGGCTTTCATAGCAAGAAGATTCGAAAACAGGAACAGGGATGTTTTGCTGCAATTATACAGGGCATTGGTGAGGCCACACCTAGAATATTGCGAGTAGTTTTGGTCTCCTTATCGAGGGAAGGATGTTCTTGCTATAAATGGTGTGCTGCAAAGGTTTATCAAATTGATTCCTGAGGCGGTAGGACTGACGTGCGATGAGAAATTAAATCAATTAGGATTGTAGTCACTGCAGTTTAGAAGAATGAGGGGGATCTCTCAGAAACCTATAAAATTCTAACAGGATTTGAAAGTTTAGATGTAGGAAGGGTGATCCTGATGGTGGGGAAGTCTACAACCAGTAGTCATAGTTTAGGATAAGGAGGGAACCCTTTAGGACAGGAGAAATTCCTTCATCCAGAGAGTGGTGAGCCTTTGGAATTCACCACCTCAGAAAGTGTTTTCAAGAAGGAGATAAATATAGCTCTTGTGGTTATAGGGATCAGGGGATATGAGGAGAGGCGGTGATTAGGGTGCTGAACTCAATGATCAGGCATGATTGTTTTGAATGGCAGAGCAAGCTTAAAGTTCTGAAACCAAAAGAGAAAATGCTGGAAAATCTCAGCAGGACTGGCAGCATCTGTAAGGAGAGAAAAGAGCTGACATTGAGTCTAACTGACCCTTTGTCAAAACTAAAGCAGAGAAAAGAGCTGACATTTCGAGTCTAACTGACTCTTTGTCAAAACTAACGCTAAGCTTAAAGTTCTAATGGCCTACTCCTGCTATCTTCTATATTTCTATGTTTCGAAAGGGACAAATTAGATAAACATCTGCAAGGCAAAAATCGCGAGAACAGATTTCAAAAGGGAAAATATTAATTCATCTATCTCTCTGAACATTTTGCGGAGATACCAGTGTAGACAAGGGTGATTTAGTTGAGGTAGATGTACTTTGAATTCCAAACACCCTTCATTAAGGTACCAGATAACACAAGAATTAATAAGGACATCTTATATGAAGTCACAAGGGAAACAGTAGAATACAGGTAGTCAGCTGCTCCCAAGACAGAAAGAGTAAATGTCAGCTATTTTGAGTGACAGAAGGTGACAAGTGCTAGGATCACCTTTGCTCACAATTGAAGCAAATTACTCAGATATTGAAAACTGATCACAATATTTAAGCTGGAACATGACACCAGAGGTAGCACAGA
The DNA here is from genome assembly GCF_004010195.1 of Chiloscyllium plagiosum. NCBI lineage: Eukaryota > Metazoa > Chordata > Chondrichthyes > Orectolobiformes > Hemiscylliidae > Chiloscyllium > Chiloscyllium plagiosum. The sequence goes on from NC_057722.1 coordinate 61,102,802, forward strand.
GTAAATATTGAAGATGAAGAGTGCAGGTTCATAGCTCCTTGAAAGTGGAGTCACAGGTAGATAGGATAGTGAAGAAGGCGTTTGATGTGCTTTCCTTTATTGATCAGAGTATTGAGTACAGGAGTGTTGCGGCTGTACAGGACATTGGTTTGGCCACTGTTGGAATATTGCATGCAATTCTGCTCTCCTTCCTATCGGCAAGATGTTGTGAAACTTGAAAGGGTTCAGAAAAGATTTACAAGGATGTTGCCAGGATTGGAGGATCTGAGCTACAGGGAGAGGCTGCACAGGCTGGGGCCATTTTCCCTGGAGCGTCGGAGGCTGAGGGGTGACCTTATAGAGGTTTACAAAATTATGAGGGGCATGGATAGGATAAATAGGCAGTCTTTTTCCTGGGGTTGGGGAGTCCAGAACTAGAGGGCATTGGTTTAGGGTGAGAGGGGAAAGATATAAAAGAGACCTACGGGGCAACGTTTTCACGCAGAGGGTGGTACGTGTATGGAATGAGCTGCCAGAGGATGTGGTGGAGGCTGATACAATTGCAACATTTAAGAGGCATTTGGATGGGTATATGAATAGGAAGGGTTTGGAGGGATATGGGCCGTGTGCTGGCAAGAGGGACTAGATTGGGTTGGGATATCTTGTTGGCATGGAGGGTTGGACCGAAGGGTCTGTTTCTGTGCTGTGTATCTCTATGACTCTATGACTCTATGAGGGTAAGAAGAAAACATAGATGCAGTGTGGAATTTTATATCTTCTTATCTGGGGTAGGATAGAACTTGAGCGTTGCTGAAAATAAAATGTTTTGTCAGTTTACATCCTGCACTCAGAATAATTTGCAAGAATGCCAGTAAACAGGAAAGCCAACATTTATTTATAGGAGGAGAGTGCTGATTCATTAATAGGTAGACTCAGATTGGTAGAGATATTACCATGGAGAATGCAGCAGTTAATGATGATTGACTGTTAACTGCCAGGCTTTGTTAGATTTTAAACCAGGCATATTGAATCAGATTGGTCAGGATATTATCTTGGAAAATGAACAAGCAAAACAACAGCATGGTAACTTTGTTAAATTGAAATAGGTACAGTATGTGTCAAGCTCTTTCAGTCTACAAAAAACAGAGACCTGTGGATTAATATATGTACTTTCCAGTCTACCTAAGTCCAACATTGCAAGCCTGACTGACAATCCTAAATTTATCCTCAGCTTAATTACTTGCTCAGGATTATCCAGCAAATGTTGTCCAATTGCAGAGTCCAGTTTTACAAGTTGTTACGTAAGGAGTCATATTTCCCATCATGGGACAGAGTAAAATTATTGGGGTCACACAATAAAAATAAACATCTCCGAGTTGCAGTGGGTATGAAGGAAAATGGTTTTCTCTCAGAGGGTTGCAGGTCTTTAGAAGCCTCTTCTCCAGAAAGCAGCGGAGGTTTGCCATTGAATATTTTTAAGGTACAGTATACAGATTGTTAATTGACAAGAAAGCCTAAGGTTACAGGAGGTTGTCAGGAAATCCAATTGGTGCATCCAATCAGCCATGATCTTATTGAATGGCGGAGCAAACTTGAGAGGCTGAATGGCCTACTCATGTTCCTAATTCTCATGCTCATATATCGTGAAAACTGAGAATCAATAATGTAAAAATTCAAATGATGAAAGCTGATAAGGCAATTACGAAATTACAAAAGTTAATAAGGCAATTGAGATTTACCTCACTAGGAACAGATTTGAAAAGTAGTAAGTATATCCTAAATATTGGCTAGATTCTACATGACATACTGTGTAGAACATTTGGTCACATACTGTAAAAAGGATGTAGAGTTGATGGAGAAGAGAAAGAAAGGATTTATAAAGAATGATACCCGAATTAAAGAGTTCTATCAGTCAGCTCCAGAGGCCCAGGTTTTATCCCAGTCTTGGGCAGTTGCCTGTGTGGAGCTTGCACATTCTCCCCGTGCTCCGGTTTCCTCCCACAGTCTAAAGGTGTGCAGGTTAACTGGATTGACCATACTAAATTGCCCGTAGTGTACAGTCTATGTGGATTAGCCATAGGACGTGGAGGGTTACAGGGATCGGTAAGGGGCTGGGTTTGGATGGGATGATCTTCAGAGAGTCGGTGCAGACTCAATGGGGTCCTTCTGTACTATAGGAATCCTATCCTAGTCAAGATTAGAGTGGTGCTGGAAAAGCACAGCAGGTCAGGCAGCATCCGAGGAGCAGGAAAATCGACATTTCGGGCAAGAGCCCGGTAGGGATGAAGGTGATAGGTCAGAGAGTTGGGTGGAGCGGATAGGTGGGAAGGAAGATTGGCAGGTAGGACAGGCCATGAGGATGGTGCTAAGCTGGAAGGTTGGAACTGGGGTAAGATGGGGGGAGGGGAAATGAGGAAACTGGTGAAGTTCACATTGATGCCCTGGGTTGAAGTGTTCCAAGGTGGAAGATGAGGCGTTCTTCCTCCAGGTGTCCTATCCTAGGCCAGGCTACCCATGCTGATGGACACCTCTCAGGTGTAGCTGCACTACATTCAACACACACCTAACTAATCATCAACAAGGACTCAATTTTCAAATACCAACATCACAGTTAGCACCCACTGCAGGCGCAACCTGGGAACTGCAGCCTCAGAGGTGGTTTCAGGACCTTGAGCCCTCGAGGACAGTTTTGCTTTATCAAAACACAGTGCTCGGTGAGGGATAGGGGACCCATTTGTCTCTGATTATTAGTTCAGCAAATTCTTTTGGAATCCCTTTTTTACGCAGGTACACGAGACAAATGTAATTCTTCAACCTGTTTTTCACAAACCCAAACAGGCTGGTGCACATTGCTGCGCTGTGGTTGGGATGACTGTCAGGCCAAAGAAATATGTTGCGTTTTATCGTGGAAATTATCAGGTTCACAGAATGCAGCATTTAGCCTGTTCACTCTTATTACACAATTACATATTCATTTTGCCCTTGTAAGACACCAAAAGGCTCCAACATGGCTGCCGCCCAGTTTGTCATTGCCAGCAGACAGGCAGTTCCCATCTCCTGGCACACAATGCCGCGAATTTAAAAATTTGCACTTAAACATGGCATCCAAAGACTGCTGCAGTTCAGACAGACTTATTGATTGTACCAGAGCTCCATGTTGAGCTGCACATGAGAAGTCATTCGCAAGCTTTACTAGATATTCCTTCCTGTTTTGTCAGACACTTCATTCAGTTGGGCCGACTTTGTGAAAACACCTGCGCCGACCATGAGGCAGGGTCTTGTACACAACATCCCTGAGGCCCAGCAGAGAAAGGAGACAACAGATCCCGTTCCACGTGCAGAACTTTGGCAAAGGCATTCGGCAGATCATTCCAAGCAGCTCAGTGACGCGGGTATTCTGTGCTGCACGGACTGTTCTCAGGAACATACACTGAGACAAACATCAACTGCACCTGGAAGACCATCAACCTCAATGCAAGATGCTCTATTCTCTGCCCGAACCTTGTTGGTCTTCCAGTACAAAGAGTTGCTTTAAAGAAGTGTTGCAGGCTGGCATATTCTGAGGTCCAGGATGACATACTGAAGGAAGTACTAATACTTGGGATGGCTGCCATAAAGGAGAAAGGCTAATATCCTCCCCACCATCATACACAAAAGGGGCTGGGAGCAATGGGCACAGCAGAGAATGTTATCAATAAAATATATTTTAGGAGGCAACTCGATGACCATACTGGTTCACTTTCCTCTTGGAAACAGAAGGCAGAGTGGTGATCTAATAGAGGTTTGGAATATTATGGGTGATTTCAATGGATTTGATTCAGAATATTTGCACTCGTGGGAAATATTTGATGGCCTCAACATATCCCACAGTGAACTCAGAAGAAAATCCAGAACACTAGGAGAATGTGGAACTTGCTGCCTACAGACTAACTGAGGTAAACATTAAGGACACCACAGAGAAGGGAGAAGGATATGGATGGTTATACTGATTATGTAAGATAAGAAAAGATAGGAGACTCAGAAAGATTATAAACATTGGTATTAACTATGTGGGCTGAATAGCCTGTTTTTGTGCTTTATATTTTATACAATGTAAATATAAATGTGTTTTCTTTCTCAGATCTTCAAAATACACCTTCCCTCCTCCTTACCTACTAAGGGGCACAGTTACAAAAGCTACCAGATGGTTTTCTGCACATTCTTTTCCCCACCCTCCTCACTCTCCTACCTATTTGCTACGTCCACCTTTCCCCTGCTTCCCTCACTGGGTTGCCAAGAGCACCCACAGCTTCCTTTGCTGCCTTTTGGGTGAGGCCAGTTGACTCCACATTTACCCAGGAATCTGGACTTCTGTGAATTGTGTAATCCGGGAAGTGATCACTTCTTCCTCTATCACACCATGAAGCTATGTTAGGAAGGAAAGATAACAGACAGTGGTATTCCTCCACACCTCCACACAACTTTGAGTTGGAGACAAGTTATGATCTAATCCAATGGGTTGGGAGACCAGACAGGCCGAATGGCCGAGTCCTGTTCTAATAAGTGCACTTTCAGGAAATGCTGGTGACATCATTATTTTGCACTTAAGACTGGGAAAATATTTTGCAAACACTTCGAGAAAACAGCAACACCTTAAAATGAGCAAACACTGCTGGGAAATGGAGGCACTTATTACAAAGTTATAGGGTATATTTAGACAATTACATAAATATCAAAACTCTTATAGCATTGTCCTGCTGAATCATCCAGACTGTTCAGAATACTGATTCAGCATCACGCCAGAACCCATGTCTGATCTTGAACAAATATTTGAACAAATTGTTGTACACCAGTCCCACCCTCGCTACAATCACAGTTACTCAATCAAACCTACACAAAAACAGGAGGAGGATGTTCAATCCCTTAAGCATGTTTCAGTTAGATTATGGTCAACCTGTACATTCACTCCTAATTCCATTAGTTCTTTAACCCTCTATATGCATAATTCCAAATGTCTATGAATCCCAAGAACTTTTTTTAAAATTCATGGCAAGTAGCAGTAATTGACAAGACTAAAATTTAGCACTCATTCTTATTTGCCCTATAACCATGCCTTCCAAATTGATGGTCATTGCCATCCAGGAGGACAACGGTTGCAATTAATGGGACAATAGATGGGAACGTGGATTTGAGGTTACAGCTGCATTCTTATTGAATGGCAGAGGAGGCATAAGGTGCTCAATGGCCTCCTCTTGCTTCTAACTTATATATTTGTACATGTGCTAATTTATGTGTGCATGAGGGTGGAACGGAACGTGTGCACCACTTCTGTTTTCTTGCACAGGTTCCAACATGATTACAATTACAATCTAAACATCGTGCATGGGAGATAGGTGATTCCATGGCAGGAGTAGAATGCCAATAGTAAAACCTGCCCCAGCTGCCAATGCCATTGTTACAGGCGGGCAATAACAGAGCACTGTGGATTGAGAAATTGTTTGTCGTGGTCACAGCATTCCAACAGAAATGATTATGACTAGATTCCCTACATTGTGGAAACAGGCCATTTGGCCCCACCAGTCCGAAGAGTAACCCACCCAGACCCACGTCCGTCTAACTAATGCACCTAACACTATGGGGCAATTTAGCTGAGCCAATCCACCTGACCTGAATATCTTTGGACTGTAGGAGGAAACCGGAGCACCCGGAGGCAACCCAGCAGATACGGGGAGAACGTACAAACTCCACACAGACAGTCGCCCAAGGCTGGAATTGAACTCGGGGGCCTGCTGCTGTGAAACTGCAGTGCTAACCACTCTGCCACTGTGCCGCCTACAAGCCTACTGCACCTGGTATTCCCAGGTGGTCTCCCATCCAAGTACTAACCAGGCCTGAGTCTGCTCTGTTTCTGAGATCAGACAAATCAGGTGTTTTCAGATGAGTATGGCCGTGGACTAACCTAACTAACTCCATTGCCAACTTTACACTGAAAGCATAAAGGGGGCACAGGTATCTTTTTCAAATTTATACTTCACTTGTAAATATTTTGCATTACATTGGTTTCACGTTACTCATGTGTGCATCATCGATATTTGATGAGACTAGCTTAGTCAGAGAGCTAATTATACTGCCATGTCTCGTGGTTGGCAGATGTTGATGGGGAACCAGGGAGTTAGGGACATTTCCTTATTGTGGAGGAAACAATGTCATATTCGTTTGTTTATTCTTTACAGAATATCTTTATCTTCATGCTGTTTGGCACGGCTGAGGTTGGAGGGTCTGCAGGCTCTCCCTTTGAGTACTGTAAAAGGCCTTCCCTAAGAGCAATTTCCACAGGAGTACTTGAAACGGTGTAGGTGTAAGGAATCTGCCAGCCAACCCTACCCATAACAGGTGCACATACAGACAGCACTGGGATCATCCTTTAGGTCCTTCATTTTCCAATTGATTGTCCATGGCAACATCCCCTCATCACCCACAAATGCATCCCTACCACCATCACACCCACAGCTTCAAGCTCTTACCACTTCACCCCTCCAAATCCTCCAAACCCACTCCACATTCAACCTCATCACAGACTCAGCCTTGCCAACCTGGTTGAGCTGCCATTTCCTGTTCCCTTCCTTTGCGCCGCAGAGTTCAACAGAAAAAACTGTTGACCACAGATGTAATTGCATGGAGCTGACTAGTGCACACCGCTTTTCAACAGACCTGAACCAGATGCCATAAGATTCTTGTGCACCACTGACCCCAAGTTGAAAGTTACATGTAATTTAAAAAATTTCACACTGTTAAGTATTCATAGCATGTAACTCAATTGGCACCTGCTGTGCATACCACAAACACACCACGGATTCAATTTTCACATCTCAACTTGCCATTGGGGAATCAAAACATTGACTCATCATTATCACCTCATGGGAAAACAAATTCTCGGTCATCGCCACATGGTGGGCAAGAAAGCTCAAGCTCATACCCTTCCACCCGAAACCTCATTTCTGCATTTTCCTTTTCTTTGTTGGTGTCACTCACAAAGCCATCACTTATTGTCCATTGGAATACAAGCTTTGCTTGATCATTTCAAAGGAAGTTTAAGCAGTTACCATATTGCTGTCATTCTGCAATCACAGGTAGGCTAGATCAGGTAAGAATGACAGATTTTTTCTCCCCTCAAGGGCATCAATTAACCAGATGGGCAAGTAGACGAAGTGGCTCCACAAATATCCCCATCCTCAATGATGGAAGAGTCCAACAAATCAGTGCAAAAGATAAGGCTGAAACATTCGCAACAATCTTCAGGAAGAAGTTCTGAATGGATGATCCATCTTGGCCTCCTCCAGTGGTCCCCAACATTGCAGATGCCAGTCTTTGGATAATTTAACTCACTCTATGTGATATCAAGAAACAGTTGGAAGCACTTGATACTGCAAAGGCTAAGGGCCCTGACAACATTCCAGTAATAATACTGAAGAACTGTGCTCTAGAACTGACGGAATCACTAGCCAAGCTTTGGGCTCCATCCGGGCCACACAGCTCCTGACCTCATTACAGCCTTAGCTAAAATATGGAATAAACAGCTGAATTCCACAGATAAGATGAGAGTGACAGCCTTTGACATCAACGTCATACTTGACTGAATGTGGAATCAAAGAGCCCTAACAAAGCTCAAATCCATGGGTATCAGGAGGAAAATTCTCCACAGGTTGGAGACCTTGAAAAATAAAATGGTAATGCTTGTTGATAGTTAGTCATCTCAGCTCCAGGACATCTCAACAGGAGTTCCTCAGGTTAGTGTTCTCGGCCCAACCATCTTCAGCTACTTCATCAATGACCTTCCCTCCATCATAAGTTCAGAAGTGGGGATGCTCGCTGATGATTGCACAACATTCAGCAGCATTCATATCTGCTCAGATATTGGAGCAGTCCATGAACAATTGTAACTAAGACTGGACAATATCTCATGCTTGAGCTTAGAAGTAGCAAGTAACATTGGTGCCACACACTGCTAATAACAGACAATCTAGCTATCACCCCTTGACATTCTATGGTGCCACCATCACTGAATCTCCCACTATCAATTTCCTGGGAGTTACCATTGACCGGAAACTCAACTCAACTTGCCATAGGGATACTATGGCTGCAAGAGCAGGTCAGAGGCTAGGAATGCAGTGGCAAGTAACTCATCTCCTGACTTCCCAGAGCACGTCCACAAGGCACAAGACAGGAGTTTGATAGAATACTATCCACTTGCCTGATCAATGCAGCTTCAACAACACTCAAAAAGCATGACACTATCCTGGACAAAGGAGCCCACTTGATTGGAACCACACCCACATACATTCACGCCCACCAATACCGATGCTCAGCAGCTACAGTGGGTAGCATTTACAACATGCACTACTGAAATTCACTGATTCTTAGCCAGCACCTTCCAAACCCATGACCATTTCCATCTAGCAGGATATGGGCAACTGATACATTGGGACACCTCCACCCGACAGTGCTCCTGCAAGCCATTCCCCATCCTGACTTGAAAATGTATCGTTGTTCCTTCACTGTCACTGGGTCAGAATCCAGAAATTCCCTCCCTAAAGGCATTGTGGGTCAAGCTACACCAAATGGACTGAGCAAGTCAAGAAGGCAGTTCATCAGGCAACTGGGGTTGGGCAATAAATGCTGGCACATATCCCATGTATGAATAAATAAAAGAAGAAAATTCCTACATTGCCACAGAGGAATCTGTACCTGTACCCCACAGCACCAGTCTCTGTCACTCGATAACTAGGCCAGTGTCATTATCAGCACACCACTGTCACAATGTTTATCATTTATACCATCAGTTCATGGCAATTGCCTGTCATACTTTTGTACACCTCAATCAAATCTCCGCTCAATCTTTTTCACCTCAAGGAGAATAATCCCAGCATCCCCAATCATACTTTGTCATTAAAAACCCTCATCCCTGCAACAGTCATAGACCCGCCAGCTTTAAGGACATTTAAATGGTCATTGGATAGGCATATGGTTGAGAATGAAATAGTGTATGTTAGATGGGCTTCAGATTGGTTCCACAGGTCAGTGCAACATCGTGGGCCGAAGGGCCTGTACTGCGCTGTAATGTTCTAACTGCTTTGGCAAGTTGATTAGTTACGTTCCCCACAGTGTGGAAACAGGCCCTTCGGCCCAACCAGTCCACACTGACTCTCCAAAGAGTAACCCACCCAGACCCATTTCCCTCCGACTAATGCACCTAACACTATGAGCAATTTAGCATGGCTAATTCACCTGACCTGCACATCTTTGGACTGTGGGAGGAAATTGGAGCACCCGAAGGAAACCCACGCAGACACAGGGAGAATGTACAAACGCCACACTGACAATCACCCGAGGCTGGAATCAAACCTGGGACCCCGGTGCTGTGAGGCAGTAGTGCTAACCACTGAGCCACTGTGCCACCCCATCCCACCCCAGACCCTCTCATATTTCCTCAAATATGGTGACCAGAACTTGGTACAATAGTTTTGTTGTGGATTTACCAGTGGTTTATAAAGCTCATCATAGCTTCTCTGTTTTTATATTCATGAAGCTCATGATTGTACATGCTTTGCTAACCAGTCTCTCAATTTGCTTTGTTACCTTCAAGGATTGACGCACCAGACCCGTGGGTTCTACTCTGCTAGTGCACACTTTAGAACATGGGTTGATTTTGACTTTAGCAAGAATTTCAGATGAAGTGTGAAGCAAAGAATTTTGTGAAATGGGACAACCAAATCAGCCATGTTGGCATGGGATGGAGTTACATACAGACCCAAACTAGGTAAAGGTATCAGGATTTCTTCACTAAAGAATACTAGAGTTGGGGTTTTTTGCAGCAATGATATTTCAACTGATATTTCAAAATGAATTCAAATTCACAAAACTGCCAGGCTGGGGACTGAGCTCACACTTCATGAATTATTCATCCAGTAACATAACCATTATTTGTGAGCACGTTAATCTTGCTAACTTGAATCTCCTGACAGCGTTCAATGAGGAAATACATCATGCAGTGCCAGACTCCACCATTCCAGACAAAAAGGCCCGGAATTTGTGTTTTTTCTTTATTTATTCCAGGTTTATGGACATCACTGGTTGGGCCATCATTTACTGCCCATCTATAATTGCCCTGGAGAAGGTGGTGGTGAACTAACTTCTTGATCCACTGTAGGCCATGGGGGTGTAGCTATGTCCACAACTCTGTTATAGACAGAGAGTTGAAAGATCTTGAACCAACGACACTGGGAGAACAGCAAATTATTTTCATATCAGGATAGTGAGTGGCTGGCAGTAGTGTTCCCATGTAACTGCTGCCCATGTCCTTCTGGATGGTACTGATCAAGCTGTCTAAGGAACTTTAGTGAGTTTCTGCAGTGCATCTTCTAGACAATACACACTGCTACAACTGAGTAATAGATTCGTAGGATAGGTCGTCTGAGATATGGTTGAAGATCATGGATTAGTGACCTTTGGCTGGAAAGAATATGGCACATGTACACAACTGAAAACATATGGATCAGAGAAGGACAGGACCCTTCTCAATTCTTTCAAGGGTAACTTCGCATCCAAAAACACAAGGCCCGCAAGAGAAGAATATCAGTTGAGCCACAGCTGGAACTATCAGACCCCAAATAGTGTCTGACCTTCCAGAGAATACACTAGGGAAGTCAGTGTTTGTGTGCTGCCAGAGAGAAAGAGAGAGAGAGAGTGGGAGAAATTGCTCCCAAACTTTCACAGAACACATTGGAAAAATAATTCTTAAGGTGCGAACAATTCACTCCATTGAACCAATGAGAAAGCTAGGATAAGTCAGCAGACTTGTCTAAGAAGGTAAATGCCAATTCTCCGTTAAAAACAAGAACAACCCGTATTTCTGTGACTTCAACAACAAACTAAAACATCCCAAGGTTATTCTGAGATATAAAAAAAGTATTGTGAGAAAGCCAAAATGGGATTTGTGATGTCAGGTGTTCAATCGTTTATTCAAATAGGCAGTTTTTAAAGTAGCTTTTTGAAGATGGCAACAGAGACAAAAATCTGGGTTTTGGGAGAGAATTGCAGAGTTAGGAGTCCAGGTATCTGAAGTCACAGCCACCCAATGGGTTTGTTTTAGAGGGTAGAAAGGGAGGGATTTATCAGAGTGTTGTGAGAATAGATTACAGAGTTGGGGGTGGGGCAATGCAGGGATTTGAGAGTAAAGATATTAACTTTATTATTATACGTTTCTGGATCAGGAGCAATGAGTGAAAGAAATTCCAATGATCTAAGATAGGTATACTTATCTTAGATCATTGGAATTCAGTCAGGGAAGTATTGAATTAGTTAACAGGAACTCCACCCTTATGAAAATTAATTCTGCAAGGTTTCACACAAAATTCACGAATGATTGTGGTCATGGTATGGTTCCAGGGAGAGCTGGAATGGTGAGGTATTTTCATTCTCCCCAAGCCAGGAACCTTTTTCTATCAAAGTTAAATCAATCAAGGGAAGATGTGACAGGTACAAAATTAACAACGAAAACAAATTAAAGCATGTTGTGACTTGATCTGAGTTTGGCATTCAATCAATTCAACTTCACCCTTTTCTCTTTCTGTCTCTCTGGGCGCATGCCAACTTTGAATTCTGATAAAGCAGGGATGAAAGATGTTGCAAAACTTATTTCAAAGGGTTTTAGCTCATGGGGTGAGCTGAAGAAGGAGAGCTTGATCGGAGATAGAATGGAGGAGACAGTAAGTGGCAAGATAGTGGAGCAATAAACATCCAGAAGCATCACTTACCCTATTTCACCTCTTACTCACTCTGAAATTTACAGAATTCTCCTTCCCCCTCTTTGCAGCTGTCTGCCAGTGGAAGGGAAGTGGCAGATTGGTGGCGATGGTGAGGGGCTTGGCATTAATCGCAATGTTACATTCTATTGCCTATTGTCTATTGATTTTCCTGCCCCAGGGAAGTTGTTTCTGATCCTAACCAATACACAAGTAGCCTTAATGAATTTCTGCAGTGAATACTATGGATGGTACACACTGAGTACAGTGGTGGAGTAAGTGAACATTTGTGGCTGTGGTTCCAAACTACAGCCTGTGCTGTGTTAGTTCATCTCAGCCAGAGTTGAAGGTCAAGGATTCAAGTGGTTTGGAAGAACAGATGGACCAATGGACTGAGAAGTGGTAGATGGAGTTTAATTTAGCTGAATGTGAGGTGCTGCATTTTGGAAAAGCAAATCAGAGCAGGACTTAAACACTTAATGGTAAGTTCCTGGGGAGTGTTGCTGAACAAAGGGACCTTAGACTGCAGGTTCATAGTTCCTTAAAAATGGGGTCGCAGGTAGACAGGATAGTGAATAAGACATTTTGTATGCTTTCCTTTATTGACCAGAGCATTGGCTTTAGAAGTTGGAATGTCATGTTGTGGTTGTACAGGACATTGATTAGGCTACTTTTGGAATATTGTGTGCAATTTCAGTCTCCTTCCTATTGGAAGGATGTTGTGAAACTTTAAAGGGTTCAGAGAGGATTTACAAGAATGTTGCCAGGGCTGGAGGGTTTGAGCTATAGGGAGAGGCTGAATAGGCTGGGGCTGTTTTCCCTGGAGCGTCAGAGGCTGAGGGGTGATATATAGAGGATTATAAAATCATGAGAGGCATGAATACGATAAATATACAAGGTCTTTTCCCTGGGGTAGGGGAGTCCAGAACTAGAGGGCATAGGCTTAGGGTGAGAGGGGAAAGATTTAAAAGAGACTAAGGGGTAACTTTTTCACGCAGAGGGTGGTGCGTGTATGGAATGAGCTGCCAAAAGAAGTGGTGGAAGCTGGTACAATTGCAACATTTAAAAGGCATCTGGATGTGTATATGAATAGGAGGGGTTTACAAGGATATGGGCCAAGTGCTGGCAAATGAGACTAGATTAGGTTAAGATATCTGGTCAGCATGGATGAGTTGGACCAAAAGGTCTGTTTCAGTGCTGTACATCTCTATGACTCAATAACTCTACAACAGGGCACACAAGTGAAAGCATATGCGATGAAAGGCTACAGCTAACAAGGTGAGCTTGCTCCTATGCCATATAAAACAGGCTTCCTTCTGTTATTCACTCAGTTGTGGGACATAGTCTGAGAGGCTGGGTGGGGTCCAGAGCAATACACCCCCATAATGATGGAGCCTTTGGGAAGAAAGGGAAAAACACCCTCAGTACAGAGAAAATGTCAAGTTGAAGGAGAGAGTCATGATTCTTCACAGCTTTCCTGTGATTTCAGAAATAGTTTACACTACGGCTTAGAATAGTACCAACAGAAACAAATTAACCAACATGTAGCTCTCACCCACACAGCAACCCTCACAATGTGTTGCAAACTTATAAATTACAGAAAAACTTTTTGCCAATGTCATGCAAAGGCGTGCACGTGTGCCTTCATCTCTCGCTGTGTGTGTTGTGGCTGTATTCTGTCACATTTCTATGCACTGTCTGTCAACCAGGTCTATCTCCTGTGTCTGTCATTGCACCCATGTGCACATCTCTCTCTCTCTGGAGGTTCTTCTTTTGCCTCTAGGATGCAGTTGAAAACTACTGGGTGAGGGATTCCCACATGAAAAAAAAAATCAGTAGACGATCATCTTAGTGCTCCACCATTAAATGCCATTGTGGCTAATCTTCAGCCTCAATTCCACTTTGTGCCAACACCAGATGTCCCTTGTTTTCCTGAAAGACTAAAAATCCGTAATCCTCTTGAGTAAAACATTCTGAAGATTCAGATACCTTTAATTGACAGAGAAGTGGAGAAATGGTGTCATCAAGCTCTTATCCTCCACGCCCCAATGTTCTAGATACCTCACTCAGGCAACGACGTGCCACATGGAGGATAATACAGGTTTGGGTAAAGTTATCCACTTTGATATTATGATGTAAATTGTGGTGGCTTGGGAAAGTTGATGTACAAAGCGACCTGGGTATCCTTGTACATGAAAGCAAGCATGTCGGAGCTGCAAGCAGTTCATTTCAATCATTCATAGGATGACGGCCTCGATGGCTTTATTGACCATCCCTAATTGCGTTGGACAAGGTGGTGATCAACTGCCTTCTTGAACTGCTGCTCCTCTGGGGACACACACAATACTGCTTGGAAGGAGTTCAAGGACTTTGACACATTGACAGTGAAGGAACACCGACATAGATCCAGAGTTAGCTCGGAATTTATAGTGAGGAAGGCAAATATATTTCATCCTTCATCGCAAGAGGATTCAAGTGCAGGAGCAAGGAGATTTAAATGTAGCTATACAGGGATTGATGAGACCACACCACAAGTATTATGTGCTGATTTGAAAGGTATACTTGTCATAGAAGGAATGCAATAAAGGTTCACCAGATTGATTCCTGGGACGGTAGGTTTACTTTGTGAGGAGTGATGGGTCAACTGGGCATATGCCCATTGCAGAATTGAAGAATGAGAGGGCATTTCATTGAAATGTGTAAACGTTTGACCAGGCTGTACAGACTGTATGCAGGGATAATGCTTCTCCACGTTGGGCAGTATAGTACAAGGGGTGATGGTCTCAGGTGTTTAGGACAGAGATAAGATATGATTAGAGAGAGAGAGTACAGCCCCTTCACGATCAATGAGGTCATCTTTATATTGAACATCAGGAGATTGGAGATATACTAAATGAATATTTCACTTATGTTTTTACTGTGGAGAAAGAAATGGAGGCTATATAACTCAGGGAATTAAATATTGATGTTTTGAAAATAGTTCACAATTCAGAAGAAGTAGTGCTGGAGGTCTTAGAAAACATACTCTGTGAAAACTCTGGACCAGTCGATGTTTAGGGGATTTTAACTTTCCAAACATCGACTGGGACTGCCATAGTGTTAAAGGTTTAGATGGAGAGGAATTTGTTAAGTGTGTACAAGACAATTTTCTGATTCAGTATGTGGAAGTATCTACTAGAGAAGGTGCAAAACTTGACCTACTCTTGGGAAATAAGACAGGGCAGGTGACTGAGGTGTCAGTGGTAAATGGCTTGAGGACTTCTGGACTTCCATCTTCCCATTTGGGAAGGGTGTGCTCCTCCTGAGAGCTAATTCTCTTGTTGAAACATCACCAGCTGAAGAAGTGGCTACTGTTGGGACAGTAGACAGTACCAGAAGGGGATAGCCAGTGACTGAGCTGAATATAAAGGTAAGTTAGTGACTTCTATGGAGCCTGGCTGACAGGCAGGTCCTGGTGAATTGGGTGTCGCACCAGTTAATGGTCCAATCAGAGAATGGACAAGGGAAAAGAGATATGTGGATAATGTAGGGAGGGGGTGGTGGGGGTGGAAAGGTTGGTTTGTTTCAACTAGTGGGATGGATATTTTGTACTGGTCTCCCCTTCTGCCTTGTGGCTGGGCTTTGAAGAGTCAGGAGGTGAATTACCTGCTGCAGAATTCCAGCTCCTAACCTGCTGTTATGACCCACAGTATTTATTGGATGGTCAATGGTAATTCCCTGGTTGTTGATAGATGGGGACTGAGGGATGGTTACATCATTAAATACCAAGAGAGATGGTAGATTCTCTCTTGGAGATGGTGACCACCTGACACTTGTGAGAATATTACTTGCCACTGAGCTGCCCAAGCATTTGAACATAGTCCCTGACCATATGCAGCAAGATTTGGACAATGCCAGGAGCTGAGGATTTGCAAATGGTATTAAATATTGCACTAATCAGCAACATCCCACACCCAACCACGTGATTTGAGGGAAGGTAATTGATGAAAAGATGGTTTGGCATAGGGCCACCACCCTGAGGAATTCCTGCAGCAAAGCAATAGGACTGAGATGTTCTGCAACCTCAGCATTGCTGTAATTTTGCAATGTTTGGATATGAGAATAAATACATTCTGCACTTCAAATAATGGTTTAATTCTAGTTGAGTTTTGTAAAAGTGAATTATCCAACTTGCAATTTCAGACCTAAATCAAACTGTAACACTGATGGGAATGTAATAATTATGCTCCTGGTTTTCTACATCTATTATATTGGATAAATAATTCTTAAAAGAATATATTTTGAAAGAGATTCACTCTTAAAATGTCTTCAACTATTATATGCTGGAAAATTGACCATGTTTTACTGGTGCTTCCTAAACCAGATTAAGAACAGGTCTTAGCCTCTGAGGAAAACCAAAGAAGAAGCAGTAGATTCATTAGGAAAGCACAGCATGTTCCCATTTACAAAGGAAGTAATGGCACTTCCTCCAGACTTATTTTGATATGGAAGAATAAAGCTTTTGCTCATGGCCTTAGTGCAATGATCTAATTTCCTTCTTCAGTATCTTGAGAAGCTGCACTGCACAAAGAGGTCCTTTCTGCAAGAATGACTAATGTCCTTGAATAAAATCATGTCCAAACGTAGGAGAAATGTAATAATATGTTATGATACTTAAAGAGAAAGTTTAATTAATTAATGGCTGCTGAACAAACTTAGCACTCTTGGGATAATTGGTGGGTTGACCTTATCATCATCTAGCTCTTAATGTTGCACCTACTGTTTATTCTGTATGGGTTCATGGCGCAGTCAATGAGCAGGTTTTGTATGGCAGTGATTCTGACTGAGACTTGTTGAGACATTGGAAGTACTACTTGATCAAACATCTACTCTGATATATGATAGGGCGTCACCATAAATTCTATTTGGGAGTCTGAGCATGATGACCAGATGAAACTCTGGTGCAGTGCTGAATTGATACTTGAACTGTAACGATATAAGGAATGGTGTATGGCAGACTGCCCTTCTGTTTTCTAGCAATGGCCAATCAAGAAGCCCAAATCTGATTGTCAGACATGAAGCTGTCTGCTGTGAAATTGCATCTGAGGCAAGGAATATTGCCACTGTTTACATGCCTGGTCTCATTGAACTTGCACCTCACTGAGCTCCTCTCCTATAACTTGCTGTAAAAACCCAATAATTCTCTTCAGGAATTGGACCTGTTGAATCTGACCTGTATTTGACATTCGTCACAAACTATGGTTGACAATTGGCACCTTCTGAAGTGTTTTAAAAATCTGTTATTTTGACAATGTTGGAGCTATGGAAACGATAGATTATAGAAGTATTAGGATGTTCCGGGGTGGGAGGGCCATAAGTTTCATAAAATTGCAAAAACTGGGGCTATAATCAGTGGAGAAAAAAAGTTTGAGGAGGGGGAGGCTGAGGGGTGACCTTATAGAGTTTTACAAAGTTATGAGGGGCATGGATAGGGTAAATAGGCAAAGTCTCTTCCCTGGGGTCGGGGAGTCCAGAACTAGGGGGCATAGGTTTAGGGTAAGAGGGGAAAGATATAAAAGAGACCTAAGGGGCAACTTTTTCATGCAGAGGGTGGTACGTGTATGGAATGAGCTGCCAGAGGATGTAGTGGAGGCTGGTACAATTGCAACATTTAAGAGGCATTTGGATGGGTATATGAATAGGAAGGGTTTGGAGGGATATGGGCCGGGTGCTGGCAGGTGGGATTAGATTGGGTTGGGATATCTGGTCGGTATGGACAGGTTGGACCGAAGGGTCTGTTTCCATGCTGTACATCCCAATGACTCTATGACTCTATGACCTAAATGAGTCTATGCCAGGATATTGTGGCAAGTTAGGGAGGAAATTGTGGGGCATCTTGCAAAACATGGGTGAGGTGCCAGAGGACTGGAGGGTGGCTAATGTTGTGCCTTTATTTAAAAAAAGCTGTGAGGAGAAGACAGGGAACTATGGAGTCTGACATTGGTAGTGGGTAAGTTGTTGGAGGTAATTCTGAAAGATAGGATTTACATGCATTTGGAGAGGCAAGGAATACTAGGTATAGTCAGCATGGTTTTGTGTGAGGGAAATCGCATCTCATAAATTGGCTGATTTCTTTTGAGGAAGTAATCAAAAATGTGGACAGGGTGGTAAACGTTGTTTACTTGGACTTTAGGAAAGCCTTTAATGAGGTAAACTAATTAGTAAACTTTGATCACATAGGATTCAGGGTGAGCATGCCAATTGGATACAACATTGGCTTTATGTTAGGTGGTGGAAGGTTGTTTTTCAGACTGCAGGCCTGCAAACACCTGTGAGCTAGAGACTGACATGTCCACTTTTGTTTGTCTTTTGTAGAAGTGATTTGGATGCAGTACAGGAGGCATGATTAGTAAGTTTGCAGATGACACCAAAACTGGTAGTATAGTGGACAGTGAAGAAGGTTATCTAAGGTTACAAAGGGATTTTGATCAATTAGGTCAATGGGCTGAGGAGTGGCAGATTGAGTCTGATTTGGATAATTGTGTGGTAGTTGATAAAATAAGCAAGCACAGGACTTATACAATTAAGAGTACACTCTGGGTAGTATTGTCGAATGGAGAGAGCTTGGGTTTCAGGAATATAATTCTTTGAAATTTGTGTCTCGAGTGGACAGGATGGTTAAGAAGGCCTTTAGTATGCTTGCCTTCATTGCTCAGACCTTTGAGTACAGGAGTTGAGACATCATGTTGAGGTTGTACAGGACATTGGTGAGGCCTCTTCTGGACTATTGGGTGTGATTCTGGTTACCCTGTTATAGGAATCATATTATTAAACTGGAGAGGGCTCAGAAACAATTTGCCAATATGTTACCAGGAATGGATGGTTTGAGTTATAAAATAGGCTGAGACATTTTTTCACTGGAGCATCGGAGGTTGAGGGGTGACCTTATAGAAGTTTCTAAAATCACGAGGGGCATAGATAAGATGAATAACGAAAGTCTTTTCCCTAAGACGGTGGAGTTCAAAACTAGGAGGGGTATTTTTGAGGTGAGAGGAGAAAGATTTAAAAAGGACACGAGGAGCAACTATTTTATACAGAGAGTGGTTAGTGTGTGGAATGAACTGGCAGAGGAAGTGAAGGATACAGGTAAAGTTACAATGTTGAAAAGACTTAGATAAGTATATGGATAGGAATGTTTTGAAGGGATATGGAGGCAAGTGTGACTGGTTTAGTTTAGGAACATGATCAGTGTGAACTAGTTGGTCTGAAGAGTCTGTTTCCCTGTTGTGTGGTTCTATGACTCTGTGATTCTAACTTTCCTCAGAGGGGAGTGATCCTGTGAAATACTGTATATAGAAGGCTGTGGAGACCAAGTACTTAAGAAAGAAATTAATAGAATTCTAGACACTGTGGGGAGAGAGCAAAAATACGGTGTTGAGATGGGGAGCTAGCCGTGATAATGTTGAATGACCAAGCAGTCTCAGTGGTCTGAATGGCCCATTCCTGCTTCTATCTCTGACATTTTGATGTTTCTAAAGTCCATCTGAGAAGCTCTTCAGGATCTTATATATTACAGTGCAGAGCAAATATCAATCAATTTATTCAGGTGCTTATCATAGAACAACCTCTTTTTTTTTCACTTGTGGGACGTGGGCATTGTCCATCCCGAGCTGCCCTTGAGGAGTTGGTGATGAGCTGCCTTCATGAAACATGAGCTATAGGTAGACTCATAATGCCATTAGGGAAGGAATTCTAGGATTTTGACCCATCAACAGTGAAGGAATGGCAATATATTTCCAAGTCATGAAGGTGAGTGGCTTGGAGGGGATCTGGCAGGTGGTAGTGCTCCCATGTATCTGCTGCCTGGTCCTTCTGGATGGAAATGGTCATGTATTTGGAAGGTGCTGTCTGAGGATCTTTGATAAACTTCTACAGTGCATATTGTTGATACTACACATAGCTACTACTGAGCGTCAGTGGTAGAAGGAGTGGATGTTTGTGCACATTGTGCCAATCAAGAGGGCTACTCTGTCCTGGGTGACATCAAACTTCTTGAGTGTTGTTAAAGCTGCACTCCTCCAGGCAAGTTGGGAGTATTCTATTATACTCCTGACTTGTGCCTTGTAGATGGTGGACAGGCTTTTGGAAGTCAGCAAGTTACTCTCTGCGGGATTCTTAGCCTCTGACCTGCTCGTAGCCACAGTATAGAGTAATAATCATAGAGATGTACAGCATGGAAACAGACCCTTCGGTCCAACCTCATCCATGCCAACCAGATATCCCAACCTAATCTAGTCCTACCTGCCAGCTCCCGGCCCATATCCCTCCAAGCCCTTCCTATTCATATACCCATCCAAATGCCTCTTAAATGTTGCAATTGAACCAGCCTCCACCACTTCCTCTGGCAGATCATTCCATACACATACCACCATCTGTGTGAAAAGGTTGCCCCGTAGGTCTCTTTTACATCTTTCCCCTCTCACCCTAAACCTATGCCCTCTAGTTCTGGACTCCTCAACCCCAGGAAAAGACTTTGCCTATTTACCCTATTCATGCCCTTCATAATTTTGTAAACCTCTATAAGGTCACCCCTCAGCCTCCAACGCTCCAGGGAAAACAGCCCCAGCCTGTGCAGCCTCTCCCTGTAGCTCAAATCCTCCAACCCTGGCAACATCCTTGTGAGTCTTTTCTGAACCCTTTCAAGTTTCACAACATCTTTCTGATCGGAAGGAGACCAGAATTGCACGCAATATTCCAAAAGTGGCCTAACCAATGTCCTGTACAGCCACAACATGACCTCTCAACTCCTGTACTCAATACTCTGACTAATAAGCAAAAGCATACCAAACGCCGCCTTCACTATCCTATCTACTTGCGACTCCACTTTCAAAGAACTATGAACTTGCCCTCCAAGGTCTCTTTGTTCAGCAATACTCCCTAGATCCTTACCATTAAGTGTATAAGTCCTGCTAATATTTGCTTTTTCAGTTTCTGGTCAACAGTTGCCCCAGGATGTTGATAGCAGGGATGGTTGTGCCATTGAATGTCAAGGGGCGGTGGTTAGGATGTCTCTTGTTGGATGGTAATTGTCTGGCATTTGTGTGGCACAAATGTTACTTGCCTCTTTTCAGCCCTAGCCTGGATATTGTCCAGTTCTTGTTGCATTTGAGCACAGACTGAGAAATCTGAGGAATCTTGATTGGTGCTGAACATTGTGCAATCTTTGGAAAAAATCTCCACTTCTGACCTTACAATGGAAGGAAGGTCATTGATGAAGCAGCTGAAAACACTACCCTGAGGAACTCTATCCTGGAGCTGAGGTGACTGAGTTCCAACAACCACAACCATCTTCTTATGTGCCAGGTATGACTCCAATCAGTGGACAGTTTGCCCGATACACATTGATTCCAATCTTGCTAGGGCTGCTTGAAGTGACAGAGCTGAAAATGTGTTGCTGGAAAAGCACAGCAGGTCAGGCAGCATCCAAGGAACAGGAGAATCGATGTTTTGGGCATAAGCCTGAAGAAGGGCTTATGCCCGAAACGTCGATTCTCCTGTTCCTTGGATGCTGCCTGACCTGCTGCGCTTTTCCAGCAACATATTTTCAGCTCTGATATCCAGTAAATGCAGTCCTCACTTTCTCCTGCTTGAAGTGACAGTTGACTGAATGTGGCCATGATGTCAAGGGCTGTCACTCTCACCTCACCTCGGGAATTCAGCTCTTTTGTCCATGTTTGAACCAAGGCTATAAACAGGTCAGGTTTTCAGTGTTATTATCGGAAGGTTGATAGGACTCATAGCCTTTGCAGTGTCCAGTGTCTCCAACTATTTCTTAATGTCATATTGAGTGAAACAAAATAGTTGAAAACTGGTATCTGTTTAGGTGGGAACCACTGAAGAAGGCAGAGATGGATCACCCATGTGGCACTTCTGGCTCAGGATTGCTGCAAATACTTCAGCCATATTTTTATCTCTGATGTATTGGACTCTTCCATCATTAGGGGATGGGGATATTTGTGGAGCCTCGTTCATTCATCACCATTCAGGACTGGATGTAGCAGGAATGTGGAACTTAGACCTGATCTATTGGTTGTTTGATGGCTTAGGTGTGTCTATTGTTTCTTGTTTTTGCTGTTTAGCATGTTAGTAGTCCTGTTTTGGAGCTTCACAACTTGACTTCTCATTTTTAGGTAGTCCTTGTGCTGCACCTGGCCTGCCCTCCTGCACTCTTCATAAAACCAGAGGAAGTTTGATGGTAATGGGTGAGCAGGCCATGAGGTTGCAGATTATGCTGGAGTACAATTCTACTGCTGTTGATGGTCCATAGCGCCTCATGGCTGTCCAATCCTGAGTTATGATTCCTGATTTGGTATATCCAATTTAGTCTGTCCCACTTTGCACTGGGACAGTGTCACACAACATAATTTAAGGTAATAAGAGGTGGGACCTCTTCTCCACAACTAAAATGGCAGGGAGATGGGAACCAATGCAAGGCGTCAGAGGACAGCAAATCAAGGACAGGGACAAAAGACAGAGAGGAGAATATGGCAGAGAAATCATGGAAGGCCTATTTGCAACTGAGATAGATAGATTCTTGATCATTAGGGGAATGAAAGGTTATGGGGATAGGGCACATGAGGAATGTTGGATCAGATATGATCCTACTAAATGGCAGAGCAGATTCAAGCGGCCAAACCGCCTATTACTGTTCATAATTATATAAACTTAACTTAAATTCCTGCCCTGGCAGAATTCAAACCCAGGTCCCCAGAACATTAGGTGAATTTTTGGATTCATAGTCCCATGATAGTACCAGGAGGCCATTGTCTAGCCCACACCAGAGTACAACCTTCACTGTCCTTCCTTCATCACAAGTATAGATAAATGTAAGGTGCTGCATTTTGGAATGCAATTCAGAGCAGGACTTATACTTAATGGTAAGGTCCTGGGGCATGTTGCTGATCAACGAGACCTTAGAATGCAGGCTCATAGTTCTTTTAAAGTAGAGTAACAGGCAGATAGGATAGTAAACTGTTTGATATACTTTCCTTTATTGGTCAGAGCATTGAATACAGAAATTGGGAGGTCATGTAGCGGCTGTACAGGACATTGGTATTCCACTTTTAGAATATTGAGTGCAATTCTGGTGTCCTTCCTATTGGAAGGATATTGTGAAACTTGAAAGGGATCAGAAAGGATTTACAAGGATGTTGCCAGGGTTGGAGGAGTTGAGCTATAGGGAGAGGCTGAATAGGCTGGGGTTGTTTTCAATGGAGCATCAGAGGCTAAGGGGTGACCTTATAGAGGTTTATAAAATCATGAGGGGTTGGTTTGGGTAAATAGACAAGGTCTTTTCCCTGGGATGGGGAGTCCAGAACTAGAAGGCATAGGTTTAGGGTGAGATGGGAATGACATAAAAGGGAGCTAAGGGGCAACATTTTCACGCAGAGGGTGGTACGTGTATGGAATGAGCTGCCAGAGGAAGTGGTGGAGGCTGGTACAATTGCAACATTTGGATGGTACATGAATAGGAAGGGTTTAGAGGGATACTGGCCAAGTCATGACAAATGGGACTAGATTAGATTAGCACATCTGGTCGGCATGGATGAGTTGGACCGAAGGGTCTGTTTCTGTGCTGTACATTTCAATGACTCTATGTTCTTCCTTAAATATCATGATGAGAATTCCACACAGCATTCCAGGTGGGGCCTCATCAAGCCTCCTGACAATTGCTGCAGAAATTCTTTGCCAAGTATGGTGATTCGATTGCAATAAAGGCCAACACAGCATTTATTTTCCTAAGGCTTGTTGTAGCTGCATGCTAAATGTTTGGGAAAGCAAAGCTGGTTATCCATCTCTGTCTTTCTGCTTCCCTCTCCTCTCCGTGCGCACCCCACCCCCCACTGATTTGTACAATCAATTCACACCTAATCACCGCCGAATTAATACATACATCGCTTGTTCCCTTGTTCCATTGGGTCTCAAACATCCTTCCAGATTTTGTTAGATGAACCCTGGAAACGCTTAACTGAAGGAAGAGCTCAAGGGGAGTGCCTTCAGTTCATGACAACAAAGGGAACATTGTCTCACCTCAACTATGTTTTGCCCCGAGGCTTCGTTCACCTTGAAGATTGATTCCCTCAGAAGGATACAATAGTAAATCTAGCGAATGACACATACAGGTCCAACCCAGTATGCTCCAAAGTGGAGCTCCAGTCAGACAGTATTCATTTCCAAATGTTACCCATGTTGCCTCTGGGCCAAGACAGGAAGTTCCCAGTGCAGCTAATGTGAAAGCCACAGCTTCACTGGTGACAGGAAGATCCAGGCCAATATTTTTTTTTACCAACTTCTCTTTCTGATCCAGTAATAAAACAATCTATCTTCTGGTTGATTCTCACTCTCAGTATGCAGTATCTCCACAGGTTTGTCCATCATTGGACACAAATTCCTTGCACTTGACTAAATTCACTCTTTTGACTGAAGAGGTTCCATGAATGCAAACTTGCAGATTGTTATGTGCAACACTTCACACTTATCTGTCATTTTAAGTGCAATTAATTATTCCTAACCATATCCAAATATCAGGAACTTTCTACTTCATTTATTTTCTCAGCCTCATTGAAAAGGTATGAGCTCAGCCAAGAAATCCTTCTGGACTTGAAACGATATTTCTATTTCTCTTGCGACAGATGCTTTGAGACATGAGGAGTTTCTCCAACATTCTCTGCCTTTGAAAGAAACTTTTCTATCATTTTCAATCCACATTGAGTAAACAGATATCAGGAGATGCATTCCAGTGCAAAACACTGTCCTATCAATACATTCTCGTTGCAATTCCCTGAACAGTCTGAGCACAATGTCTGGATAAATTTTCAATGCTAAATATTACGTACTGTACATTTGATACTTCCATTTGAAACTAATCCCTATCCTGTAATGCCAGTGTATAGAGTTAGCTCTGGAACTCAACAGCCTATTAGTGACAGAAATCAAGTCAGAGCGCAAGAATTCATATCACTTTACTTGCCATTTAAGATTTTGAGGCAGAGGCTGGATGACCTGGTGTGCTCTATTCATTTGCTGTGCAGACAGTAGTGTGAATCTCCTGTTTACTTGCAACAACTACATAGGGGTGACACAGTGACTCAGGTGATTAGCACTACTACCTCAGAGCACCAGGAACCCATGTTCGATTCCAGCCTTGGGTGACTATCTGTTTGGAGTTTGCACATTTTCTCCATGTCTGCATGGGTTTCCACCAGGTGCTCCAGTTTCCTCCCACAATCCAAAGATCTGCAGGTCAGGTGGATTGACCATGGGAAATGCAGGGTTACAGGAATAGGGCAGGGGTTTGGGTTTAGGTCTGAGTGGGATGTTGATCAGAGTGCACTTGATGGGCTGACTGGCCTGCTTCCACACTGTAAGGATTATATGATTCTAAGCAGAAAATGACAGGTGAAGTTCCAGGACCTGCAGGCCAAGCCAGTAGCAGAGACACTTCCTTTTCTCTAATTCAAACTGTTCAAAAAAATGACATGGAAAAGAAAATAAACACAACGAAGTGAGGAGATGGGTGGGATACCATAGTCTTTAATTCTTCCCCAAACCAGTATGGATCGCTTATTGTTGGCAGGAACAACCCTGGGATAATAGTCTGTCAAGACTGAAGCTCAGATGTACTCATATCGAATGGTGTCCCTTGGGCTTATGTTAACTTCACACAATTATCCTGATGTCTTCAGGGATTAAAGATTAAGCTCCAGGGCACATCCGCCAAATAAATCATTGTGGGTTCTCTCATTCTTTGAAAAACTTTATTTTATTTAAAACATTGCAGAAGATTGAAGAGAACCAGCTGTTTGACTTTTGGGAGATGGGAGATCCTGTGATGGAGCCTCCAGGAATATGTAGTTGAACAGAGTTGGCAACCCTCATCCACAACAAAAGCAATGTTTACAATGGAGCCAATTAAAGAAAATTACTATAAATATTATGTTTGTTTTTCATTGGCATCTTGTGAGACATTTTATACAAAGATCTGACCCACAAATTCACAACATGGTCACTTAAAATGTGGAATAAAAAGGCAGGCAAACAGGAATAAAACTGTCTTTCCAAAATTGGGTTTTACATGGAGGGTCTAGTGGGGACAGGTCTGTCATTGTATCACAATGGGACACAGTACTGGTGGGAACATGTCTTAACACTGGGGTACAGTACTGGTGAGGTCAGGTCTATCACTGTATAACACTGGGGTACTGTACTGGTGAGGTCAGGCCTGTCATGCATAACACTGGAGTACAGTACTGGTGAAGTCAGGTCTATCACTGTGTAACACTGGGATACAGTACTGGTGAGGTCAGGTCTGTCACTGTAAAACACTGGGTACAGTACTGGTGGGGGCAGGCCTGTCACTGTATAACAATGGGATAAAAGTGCTGGTGGGGATGGGTCTGTTACTGTGTAACATTGGGGTAGAGTGCTGGTGGGGACAGGTCTATCATTGTATAACATTGGGGTTTCATACTACAAAGAACAAAGAACAATAAAGTACAGGAACAGGCCCTTTAGCACTCCAAGCCTGCGCCGACACATTTTGCCCTTCCATACTAAATCTGTCTACAATAACAGGATCCAAATCCCTTATTCTCTTCCTATTCATGTATTCGTCCAGGTGCTTCTTGAAAGATGCCATTGTGTCTGTGTCCACCACCTCGTCTGACAGGGTGTTTCAGGCACTCACCACCCTTTGTGTGAAAAACATGCCTCGCACAAGTCTTTCAAACATCGCCCCTCACACCTTGAACTTGTGTCCCCTAGTAATTGACCCTTCCACCCTGGGAAAAAGCCTCATATTTTCCACTCTATCAATGCCATTCACAACCTTATAAACTTCTATCTGGATGCCCCTCAACTGCCTCCTCCTGAAAACAAGCCCAGTCTAGCCAACCTTTCCTCATAGCTGAAATCCTCCATAACAGACAACATCCCAGTAAATCTTTCCTGTACCCTCTCGAAAGCATCCACATCCTTCTAGTAGTGTGGTGATGAAAACTGTATGGAATATTCCAAATGTGGCCTAACTAGAGTTCTATAAAGCTGCAGGATAACTTCCTATCCTTATACTCATGCCCCTTCCAATGAAGGCAAACATGCCACAGACCCTTTTTGCTGCCGTACCTACTGCTTTGCCACCTTCAGTGATCTGTGGATCTGCACACCCAGATCTCTCCGCAAATCAATACTTCTAAGGGTTCTGCCATTCGCTGTATAATTGCCATCTGCACTTGACATTCCAAAATGCTTTTCCTCACATTTATCAGAATTAAACTCTGTCATTTTTCTGCCCATGTCTCCAACTGATCTGTATCCTTTGAAAATCCTCCTCGCTATCTGTGACTCCACCAATCTTTGTATCATCTGCAAACTTACTAATCAGGCTAGCCACATTTTCCTCGAAATCATTTATGTTGATCACAAACAGCAGAAGTCTCAGCACTGATCCCTGTGGAACACCATTAGTCACAACCCTCCATTTCAAAAAGCATCTTTCCACCATTACCCTCTGGCTCCTATGACTAAACCAGTTCTGCATCCATCTTGCCAGCTCACCCTGACACCATGAGACTTCACCTTTTGTCCCAGTCAGCCATGAGAGACCTTGTCAAAGGCTTGACTGAAGTCCATGCAGACAACATCAACTGCTTTTTAATCATGAATCATTTTCGTCACCCCCTCAAAAACTCGATGAAGTTCGTGAGGCATGGCCTCCCCCACACAAAAACAATCTGTTTATTACTAATCAGTTCATTTGCTTCTAAATGCTTATAGATCTTGTCCCTGAGAATCTTTTCCAATAATTTTCCTACCACTGACATGAATCTCACAGGCTTGTTTTTTTTCCTGGATTATCCCTGTAACCCTTTTTAAGCAATGGGATAGTGTTAGCTATTCTCCAATCCTCTGGGACCTCACCTGTGGCCAACGAGGATACAAAGATGTCTGTCAATGCTCCAGCAATTTGTTCTTCTGCCTCCATCAATATTCTGGGATAGATCCCATCAGGACCGGGGAACTTATCTGTTTTAATACTTATTAAGATGTACAACATCTCTTCCTTTTTAATAGTAACTTGGCTTAGAAATTTGACACTGCCTTCCCTGAAGTCATCCTCTACCAATCCTTTCTCTTTGGTGAAAGCTGCCACAAAATATTCATTTAAGACCTTCCCTACATCTGGCTCCTCACACCTTTGTCCTTGAGTGGGCCTTTCTCTGGATACCCTCTTGCTTTTTATATATGTATAAAAAGCCTTGGGATTCTCCTTAATCCTGTTTGTGAATGACTTTTCATGACCCCTTTTAGTCCTTCTAATTCCTTGCTTAAGTTCTTTCCCAGCTGAAAATGTGTTGCTGGAAAAGCGCAGCAGGTCAGGCAGCATCCAGGGAACAGGAGAATCGACGTTTCGGGCATAAGCCCTTCTTCAGCCCTGAAGAAGGGCTTATGCCCGAAATGTCGATTCTCCTGTTCTCTGGATGCTGCCTGACCTGCTGCGCTTTTCCAGCAACACATTTTCAGCTCTGATCTCCAGCATCTGCAGACCTCACTTTCTCCTCTAAGTTCTTTCCCACTTTTCTTATGTACTTCAAGGGCTTTGTCAGTTCCTATCTTCCTAGACCTTACGTTTGCTTCATTTTTCTCTTTGACCAAGGTCATAACATCCCTGGTCAACCAAGGTTCACATAACTTGCCATACCTAACCTTTATTCTCACAGGAACGTGCCACTCCTGAATTCTTATCAACTGCAGTTTGAGATTCTCCCACAAGTCTAATGTAGATTTACCCTCCAACTGCCGCCTTCAATCAACATTCTCCAGTTCCTGCCTAATATTGTTGTAGTTTTCCATCCCCCAGTTTAACACCTTCACCCAAGGACTACTGTTATCCCTATTCATGAGTAACTGAAACCGCACAGTATTATGGTCACGACTTCTGAGTGCTCCCCCACTGAAATTTCACTCACCTGCTCGGGCTCATTTCCCAAAACTAAGTCCAGTATAATCCCTTCCCTGGTTGGACTACTTACATACTATGTCAAGAAACTTTCCCCAATGGTCCTTACAAATTCTGCTCCATCAAAGCCTAGCACAAAGTGAGTCCCAGTCAATACAAGGGAAGTTTAAATCACCCATCACAACAACCCTGATGTTTGGGGTGGCACGGTGGCTTAGTGGTTAGCACTGCTATCTACACACACCAGGGTCCCAGGTTCAATTCCAGCCTTGGGCAGACTTTCTGTGTGGAGCTTGCACATTCTCCCTCTGTCTGCATGGATTTGCTCTGGTTTCCTCCCACAGTCCACAGATGTGCAGGTCAGGCGGATTGGCCATGCTAAATTGCCCATAGTGTTAGGTGCATTTGTCAGAGGGAAATGGGTCTAGGTGGGTTGGTGTGGACTTGTTGGGCTGAAGGGCCTGTTTCCACACTGTACGGAATCTAACCTTTTACATCTTTCCAAAATCTATCTACATATTCTCTCCTGGTGGGGATAAGTCAGTCACTGCATAACACTGGGGTATTGGTGGGGATTGGTCTGTCATTGTGTAACACTGGGGTAAAGTACTGATGGGGTCCTTCTCTGTCACTTGCCTACACAGCAGAGTTATCTGAGGTGAAGGCTCGATAAACCTATGTGACCCATGTTCAGAGTTTATTTTTCAAAGCCAGAGACAATAATCTTAACACACAGCTTCTTGTACATTCACCCAGTTAGCTGTACTGAACCACATTCATTTCAAGATCTGAGGTAATCCACCATTTCCTGTCAGTAACATACAGACTTCAGCCTATCTGGGTCAGCTGCTCTGCCACATCTTCAATGCAAATTGACTTGACTGAGAAAAATGAAAGGACTTACATTTATAAAACACCATTTCCGTATCTGACATGTCCCAAAGCAATTGACTACCACTGGAGTTTTTATGTTCAAATGTTAAGGATAATAGTAATGTAGAAAATGTATCACTCAATTCACACACGGCAAACTCCCACAAAATGTGATGCGATAATGACGAAAGCATGCGACTTTCTGGCATTGGCAGAAGGCTAATTATTAGCTAAGACAGTGGGGTCAACTCCCCCACTCTCCCTCAACATACTACCACAAGATCTTTAATATTCATCCTTGGGCCAATATTAAAAGATGAGGGTAACATGGGGATGCGACTCATTTGAGAAAGGCAACTGGTGGTGGTTTCACCTAAGGGGCACCACACCTCAGGTGAGAGGTTGAGTCCTGCATAGTAGTCTCAGCCAGAGGCAGGAATTGAACCTGTGCTGCTGGTGTCAATCTTCATTGTAAACCATCTGAGCAAACCAATCCCCAAAAGTAACATGAGTCCCTCAACCAACATCACCTAAAACAGATGAGCCGATCGTAATGTCAGTTGTTCGTGGAAGCTTCCTGTGTACATAGTAGTTGTTGCGTTTCCTTCACTAAAAGACACTTCAACAAGTACTTCATTGGCTGTGATGATTTGGAGATCACCTGCTGAAGGAGCGTTGCTCCGAAAACTAGTGTGATTCCAATTAAACCTGTTGGACTACAACCTGGTGTTGTGTGATTTTTAACTTCATTGGCTTTGAAGCACTTTGGGAAATCTGGTCTTTCGATTAAGCACCACACAAAACCAAAAGCTTTCCTGCTTCGAAAGAAGACAAAAGGCATTGATTACGTGTGTTCATTTGCAAATGCTGCCTTGTTGCAACACAATGTGGTCTAACGATAAAATCTTTGGCCGTGTACGATGAGAAAAGACAGACCTGCAAACGATTTGTGGATTTTCAATAAAACAGGATATAAAGACATCTGGGTTATCATTGGAACCAGGCACTGACTGCTGTCAAACCTTTCTGTGGGAGGCATCAAACTGTGCAGAGTGTTTACTTTGACAACCTTTGCTTGGAAGAGCATGAAGATTAAAACTCCAGGTACCTCTGAAAGACTTCATCAAAAAGGGAACCACTGAGTGAATCAGTCTCAGCGAATGACTGCCACCAACTAACAGCTTCCAACTCAACCAAACCCAAATTGGAAGAGAAGTAACCGTATACGGTAGAATAGGGAGGTAAGGAAGGGAACCATTCCTGTAGGCCTCAAAAGGAAGGCTAAGGACACATCTCCAATTTCCAAAATGCATGATTTTTTCCAACACCCCTCTGCTGCTTCTTTCCCCCCAAAGCAAAGTTCACTGCCTTCCTCACGCATCACCGCTGAGGGAAAGTGACTGACAGTCTTTAAACAAGGCCATCCAAGGCCCTAAAGGAGCCTTCCATATCCATCAAAGTTTTACCTGCACATCCACTAATATCATTTATTGTATCCGTTGCTCCCGATGCGGTCTCCTCTATACTGGGGAGACTGGGCGCCTCCTAACAGAGCGCTTTAGGGAACATCTCCGAGACACCCGCACCAATCAACCAAACCGCCCCGTGGCCCAACATTTCAACTCCCCCTCCCACTCTGCCGAGGACATGGAGGTCCTGTGCCTCCTCCACCGCCGCTCCCTCACCACCAGACGCTTGGAGGAAGAACGCCTCA
>NC_057722.1:61136102-61167411 GCF_004010195.1 Chiloscyllium plagiosum
ACAATAGGTGAGTGGGGGTGGGGATGAAGGTGATAGGTTGGCGGTGGGAGGGTGGAATGGATAGGTGGAAAAGAAGATAGGCAGGTAGGACAAGTCATGGGGACCTCGGATGCTGCTCCTCGGATGCTGCCTGAACAGCTGTGCTTTTCCAGCACCACTCTAATCTAGATGTGTAACACAGTTGCTCCTGAAAAAGTAAATAGTGTAAGACTGTTAGGAAATCAATTACCCCAGTGTAAGCTGTTCAGTTTGAAAGTTGCTACAGCATTCAAACAGGATGTGGGAATCGGGAACTGGGGATCAGGAGCTGAAACCTGGGATGGGACCATGGCCTACATCCACAACTGGGAGGAATTTGTAAAAGCGGCTGAAAAGCTGTGCCTCACGGAGCCCATGAAGGTTCATGTGGTCATTAAGTATCGACACTGCGCTGGGCTTCTCTCTGTGAAAGTGACTGATGATGTTGTGTGTCTGCAAAACAAGACAGACCAAGCTCAGAATGTGAAGAAGTTTGAGAAGTTCCAGAACCAGTTGATGCATCTCATAGTTTCCCGAGAATCTCGCTGCAACCTGATGGAGATGGACTAAGGAGCAGTATTTTTTGCTGAGCCCACTTAGGGAAAAGCTAAAGAGAACTTGTGTGCAGAGAATCTATTTGAGATGCAAGCCTGAAAAACTGATACAGGTTTTGAAGGGAGATGTGAATGTCTTAGAGGATAGAGTCTGAGGATGGAGACTGAAGGTGAAGATTACCTGAGGAGGCTGCAGTGAAAGTGAGAGTGAGATGGGACACACTGCAGCTACTGAGCATCAGTGTTGGAAGGAGGGTGGTTGGGATATCTATTACATAGATTGCTTTGTCCTGGACAACATTGAGCTTCAAGTGTTTTCCATTTTAAAACAAGTTGAAAGATAATTGTGTGGTTTTAAAAGAAACACCAAATTTCACTCATGTCCCACAAGTGGGGTTGCCAACTCCGATCAGATACATTCCTGGATGATTTTCCAGGTCACAATGGTCCTACTGCTTCATTCCTTCCCATTGGTGAGATGACATGGAAATACAGTACCATGTTATCCTGCAACCCAATGACCAATAAGAACGCAGGCAGGCTGTTCCAAAATGGTAATAAGTCATGAATCACCAACAAGGCCAACCAAGGCTCTCATCTGCAATATTTTCACAATTAATAACGAGGTTCAAAGACTAGACACTTCTAAAACATCATTTTTTAGAACTCTCCTTGCTGGCCGCAGTGTCCTGGAGATAAATTCCTGGATATTGTCGGGCAATTCCTGGTGTATTAGCAACCCACACCTTTGATTCGATTACTGGCCTGTGTTTTTTATTGGGACGTTATATGATTAAGAAGTAATCAGGGAAACTTTACTTAGGGAAGGAGCCAGGAATTAATCCCCCTGAATAGTCACCTCCCCTAAGTTTAATATCAGGTGCAGCTTTTCATGAGTTACAGAGAGTTTCTGAATGTCGGAGGTTTGTATGCCATCCTGAAATAGCACAGGCCAAGCCCTAGAGACACGCACAACCACAAACTCAAAGAAAACTCTGTGACACTTGGTGCTCAGACCAGTTAGCATATTGCACACACTTTCAGTGCCATCAGATTGATTCTTGCACTTCTTTCCCAACAGCAAAAACTTACAAAGAAGACAAATAACTGCAGCATTTACCTTGTACACCTGTCCATATGTGCCATTGCCAACAAGTTCCACCAGTTCAAAAATACCAGCTGGATCCTGCAAAAAAGAAGGAATGCAGAGAGAGAGATTGTGTTACAACTCGTCAATGAATGCAAGTTATTTAAACAATGCTCACAATACAACAGTTAGACGCATCCGGAAGTTAAACCATGTTGCATCTCCACAGCTTCTCTATAAAGCATTTTGGAACAGGAGGAGGCTTTTGAGACTCTCAATTCATTCTTGCAATATGGCCAAGCCAGTATTTATTGTCTATCCCTAACTGCCAGAATGCAGTTAAAAATCAACCACATTGCTGTGTGCCTGGACTGACATGCAGGCCAAGATTAGATGAGATCTCTAAAAGGTATTAGTGAACCAAATGGGTTTTTAACAATATTTAAGCCTGGCTATATGGTCGCCATTAGACTAGTGGTTGTTTTTAATGGAGTCAAATTTTACATGGAGGAAGTTGAACCCATATTCCTGGAGTATTGTCTGAGACTCTGGATCAGTAGTCCGGTGACACGACCATTATACTATGGTCTCCCCATGAATTTGCTATTCACTAAAATTGTTACCGAGCTCTAGCTAACTTCCACAACTTTTAATTAGCTCTCTGAACTAAAATCTCAAGTGATTCCAACATCTGCATTGTTTGAGGGGCAGTATTTGAGATTTATACAAATCACTATTGATCTTGCCCTCTTTTGAGGTTAGGCCCACTTGCTCTGGACACTTTCACCAGAGAAAGTTGTTTCTCTTTTCATTGAATCTCATTCATTTTGAGCACCTTCATCAGTTTGTCCTTCTAAGTTAAGGGGCTATAGTCAGTTCACAGAAGGGCTATGCCACACATAAAACATTAAACACAATAGATGCACAGAAGTTAAAAAAAAAATGCATTGCTACGGTTTATGAAAAGAAAAGGAATTTTCCCAAATTCACCATGAGCAGGTGATCTGAATTAGATTAGATTAGATTCCTTACAATATGGAAACAGGCCCTTTAGCCCAACTGGCCCTCTGAAGAATAACCCACCCAGACCCATTCCCCTACCCTATATTTAACCCTGACTAATGCAACTAACACTATGGTCAACTTAGCATGACCAATTCATCTGACCTGCACACCTTTGGGACTATTTGTGCAATTTTGTTGTGCACCAACTGGCCACATTCAGACCTAGACTTGAGAATGTGGTGCTGGAAAAGCAAAGCAGGTCAGGTAACATCCGAGGAGCAGGTGAATCAATGTTTCGGGCAAAAGCCTCCTCCTCCTCAGATGCTGTCTGACCTGCTGTGATTTTCCAGCAGCACACTCTTGACTCTGATCTCCAGCATCTGCAGTCCCCACTTTCTCCACATTCAAACCTAAGCAACAAAAAAACAGCATTTTGCAAGATCTTCACTGGCAACCCCAATGAAAGGTTGTAAAGAGCACTGGATAAATGTATGCTTCATCTTTCTTTGAAATGATTGAAGGAGAAGAGCGACAGAGTCAGAGAGACAGAGTCAGAGATTATTTCTTTGTGGGGGGAGCCAGAACAAAGCGTCAAACATTAAAAATTCAAGC
Organism: Chiloscyllium plagiosum; assembly: GCF_004010195.1. Taxonomy (NCBI): domain Eukaryota; kingdom Metazoa; phylum Chordata; class Chondrichthyes; order Orectolobiformes; family Hemiscylliidae; genus Chiloscyllium; species Chiloscyllium plagiosum. The sequence continues at coordinate 61,139,379 of NC_057722.1, forward strand.
TAGCCTGTTCAAAGTAGTAGTGCTGTATGACACTATGACTCTTGAACAGATCTCTTAAATAAATCTTTGACAGAAAAATCCATCCTTTTCTTCATTTGATTGAGTTGGATTCATAGGTTCTTCTGTATGTATACAATCTCTGGTGTTCCCTTCTCCTGACCTGATGACACCTTCTCAGCTGTTTCTCTCCCATATCTCACAGTATGGGTGTTCACAGGCTACTTGACTGCATCAGTCATCACAGTCCAGCCAGACCCACATCTCACTCTCACACTTTCTTGCAAGAGAATTGTTGGCGACACCTCTTTCCAAGTTCAAACAACAACTTGCAATTACATGTACTGCTACAACACTGGTATCTATCTGACCATGTGCAAAACTGCCCAGGTGTGTCCTGCACACACAAAACAGGAGAAAACAACCTGAACAATTATCACCATTTCAGGCTATGCTCAATAGTCAATGAAGTGATGGAACTGTCATGAGCAGTGCTTTCAAGCAACACACACTCAGCAATAATCTGCTCATTGACATTCAGTTTGAGTTCTGCAACACAGCCACTGACCTCATTTTAGCCTTGGATCAAGCATGGACAAAAGCGCCAAATTCTAAACATGAGATGAGAATTATTGCTCGTGAGATCAAGGTCACATTTGACTGACTCCTGGTGAAGGGTCCTGACCCGAAACGCCACTCTCCTGCTCCTTCAATGCTGCTTGATCTGCTGTGCTTTTTCCAGCTCGACACTTTACTGACTCATACTTCTTCAAGCCACTCACTGTCCTGACTTGAAAATATATCACTGTTCCCTCAGTGTTGCTGGGTCAAAATCCTGAAATTCCCGTCGTAACAGCATTACGCATCAACTTATTACTCAACACCTGCAGTGGTTCAAAATCGCAACTCACCACTGCCTTCTCCAAGGTAATACGGGAGAGGTAATCACTGATAGCCTAGCTAGTGAAACCCACATCCCATGAACAAATTAAAACAAAAATCTTACTTTGCTCTTCACAGGATTGGAAGATGTGAAATTGGAGGAGAAAGCCATTTGGCCCCACGAATCATGCACTTTTATTCAATATAATCATGACTGACCTGGTTCTGGCCTCAACTATTGCATCCTGTCTGTTCCTCTGGACTTTGGTTCTCTACTTTGTAGAGCAAAATCCTGAAATTCCTGCAGTAAAAGCATTATGATCAACCCATTACTCAAAACGCAGCTCACCACTGCCTTCTGCAAGGTAATACGGGAGAGTAATCAATGCTAGCCTGGCCCTGAATATATTCAGTGCCCCAGCAGGGAACAGAAATGCAAAGTCTCAGCTGCTCACAGTCCCTCAAGCAAGCTTCTTTCTTTTATGTCATTGGTGTTCCAAGTGACCAGGACAACTGGATCCTCCCTCTCACACTCTAATTCTTCTCCAGCCCTAAAGTGGTGGCCCTAACCTGTGCACCAGGCAGGCAATGCAGCCTTGGGATTTAAGTGATTGAATGCAGAGCTTAGAACTATCACTCAACCGTTATCCATGTTTAACCATGATGCACTGTGTTAAATGCACCATCCTGTTTGAAAACACTATGTAATAAACCTACCTGTTCTTTCAGAGCACCCTCCACAGTGGGCAGACTTGAACAAGATATGCTCAGCAGGAGAAGAGACTGAACAGTTTCCACCTTCACTGTCTCAGACACATCCTCACCACCTCTGGGCAGGAAAAGGTCACAAACTCTGAGGTTATGGCTAATTCCATCAACACACACTCATTGTTGAACCAATGACGCCTACACAGACTGAGCCACATTCATCAGACAGCTGGTGGCCAATCACCTTCTGTACTGTGAAATGAGCCATGGGTCATGACCTGCTGATTGCCCACACCTTGGCTACGAGGACACCTGCAAGTGAGATTGCAAGATGGTGGACATCGACAACTGGGAGACAGTGACCTCTGAAGGGCACTGTAAAAGCTGAGCAGAAACAAAAAGCTCAGCCATTGACAACTGAGCCTTGAGATCCAATGAATTACGCAGTTACTCAGCTCACTGTCTTCTGAAGTCTCAGAGTGGGGGTCCTGAGTCGGACCAAAGAACAATTAACTGAAGCTGAAACATTAACTCTGACGTATTTCAACAGATGCTGCTTGAACTGCTGAGTTTTTCCAGCAATTTCTGTCTTTGTTTCTGATTTTCAGCATCCGCAGTTCTTTACGATTTTTAACAATTAACACGGCGTTTGTAGCCAGAACACAAACTATCATCTTACGGGACAGATTGCTTCGTTGCACAGAACATTACAGGCTCTTCAGGCCATCTCCTCAGGCCACGGTTTATTCGACACATATGTCTCACACTCAAATGAGCACTTCCCCTGCCTGACCCTGTATCCTTCTATTCCCTTCTCCCTAATGCGTGAATCAAGCCTCTGCACTAATGCATCACCACTCACTGCTTCAATCACTCTGTATGAAGAATTTCTTCTTAAATTCTTTATTCGATCTGTCAGTGACTATTTTATATTTATGGCCCCTTGTGTTCAACTATTTCAGATCATAACCACTGCTCCCATTTTCTCTGACAGCAGCTGGTATCATTTACAGATCCACATGACCCAGTGTTTGCCTTGTTTCTTTATGAATCCTGTAACTATATCCTTTTTGCAAAGGAGTCAGCTGTAGCTCAGTGGGTAGCACTCTTACCTAGGAGTCAGGGAGTTGTGGGTTACACTTGCAGGAGCACGGTGGCACAGTGGTTAGCACTGTTGCCTCACAGCGCCAGAGTCCCGGGTTCAATTCCTGCCTCAGGCGACTGACTGTGTGGAGTTTGCACATTCTCCCCGTGTCTGCGTGGGTTTTCTCCGGGTGCTCCGGTTTCCTTCCACAGTCCAAAAAATGTGCAGGTTAGGCGAATTGGCCATGCTAAATTGCCCGTAGAGTTAGGTGAAGAGGTAAATGTAGGAGAGTGGGTCTGGGTGGGTTACGCTTCGGCAGGTCGGTGTGGACTTGTTGGGCCGAAGGGCCTGTTTCCACACTGTAAGTAATCTAAAAGACTTGAGTTGAGTTCAAAAATCCAGGCTAGCAGCCCCAGAGCACTGCTGCACTGACAGAGTTTCACCCTCCAGGAGGACAGAAAAGGTCTTTTGGTGCTGACTCCATGAAGAACAGGAGAGTTATCCCCAATGTCTGATGTGTTCTCTAGAATTATGATGTTAATTCTGGTAACACGAACACTGACATGAGAGGCAGAGACAGAAATCATAGACCTCATTTTGAGCACACAGTGGCCTCTCACCCCCAATCTGAACACTGTGGACTCCATATGTTATTAGACAATGATGTACATCAAAATAAAATTAAATACATTACACTTCCATCATGGATATCTGTAGAGATTAGGCTTGATCCTTTCACAGTTTAGATCAGAGTGGTGCTGGAAAAGCACAGCCGGTCAGGCAGCATCCGAGGAGCAGGAAAATCAATGTTTCGGGCAAAAGGCCTTCATCAGGAGTAGAGGCAGGGAGCCTCCAGGTTTATCTTTCCACCCTGGAGGCTTCCTGTCTCTATTCCTGCTGAAGGGCTTTTGCCCGAAACGTCGATTTTCCTGCTCCTCCAATGCTGCCTGACCTGCTGTGCTTTTCCAGCACCTCTCTGATCTTGATCCTTTCACAGGCTGGTTGACTATTTTTTTCTGATGGATGGCAAAGTTCAGCAGTAATTATTCTGGATGAAGCTGATCGCTTTACACAAGAAGATCACGCTTGGTATAATGGTACACAGAATTCTCTGAAAGATACACCCTTGCTTGATCATTGAGATACGAAATATCACAAAAATGCCCTGCTTAATTTAACTTCCAACCAATGTCAGATGAACAAAACAGACCATTATCGCATTGCTGGGCTGGGGAGCATGCTGTAAGCAAATAGCTCCTGTATATCCTACAAACAACAGTGAAGATATTTCAAGAAATTCTTCATGGACTGCAAGGTGTTTTACAATATCCTGAGATATTCAAGGTGTTATTTAAATGCAGGTCTTTCTTATGCCATCATTGTTTTCCTGATTTCCGTTCTGATATACAGAGGAACCTCGATTATGTGAAATCAATTTTCCAAATATCAGATTAACTGAAGGAGATCTTGAGGTCCCGATAGAAACATTACATCAAAGACATGTTTCCAACACTGATCGCACCTTTGTTTACAATGATTAAAAGTGAACTCGGCCTAATGAAACGCTGCCGAGAACAGTCCTGGACTGATGGGAGCCCAGGCACCTTCTCCAAATGACCTACTGCCCTCCCTCTCTCTCTCCCCCCACACACTTTCTCTGGAGTTCTACACATGCATGTACCCTAAACTCCCCCTTCCCCAGATAATCTCTCCAATATTATCCTTTACAGGGCAATGGTGGAACCTGTCAAAACGTTGCAGCAAAAAGTTGTGTGTGTGGCTGTGTGTGTGCGTGTGCGTGTGCGTGTGTGTGTCTGTGTGTACGCTATTTGAAGACTCACCCCCCAAAAGGCAGCTGCAGCAGTCTTGTTTTTGGTGTCCAGTCTGGCTGCCCCAGAGAGGGGGGCGTGTGGGGGGACAAGGGGGACAGTGTTGGATGGGGTTGGGGGGAAGGGGACCAGTGTTGAATGGGGTTGGGGGTTGAGGGGGAAAGGGAACCGGTGTTGGACGGGGTTGGGGGGTCTGGGGGCGCGGGCAGGTGGCAGGGCTCACGCGTGGTGTGCTGCTGCATGGGACATGCTGTTCATCTCCTGAATGGGGAGCGGACTTAACAGAAAACTGTTAAGAGCCCCAGAGGAAAGGCATTGAATCAATTATCCGAACGATGTCTGCTCATCTCATTCGGATAATCGAGGGTCCTCTGTAGTTCTTTCTTCTTGTTTTTTCTTAAGCTCCTTCCCTTTCCCGGCTTCTGCTCTTATTAAAAATTGGTCCAGTTTGCCATTCAGCCGTCCTCAGGCAAGGCAAGGGGCGGTGGGGTCTGCCTCCTAAACAACACCTCCTGCTGCTAAGACACGGCGGCCTTGGTGAGTTACTGATCCCCAGACCTAGAATGTCTTACAGTAATGTGCCATCCCTACTATCTGCTGCGTGAGTTCACCTCTACTATCCTGACATCCCACCCTATGTAGAAGTGAAGAGTGCACTTGATGTCGCATATAACGCTATAAGCAGTCTTGAGACGGAATACCCCAAGGCCTTGATCATTGTGACCAGTGACTTCAAGCAGGCCAATCTCCAGAATTTGCTACTGCAATACCATCAACACGTCTCCTGTGCCACCAAACACCCTTGACCATTGCTATACAACCATCAAAATGCCCACCTTTCCATCCCCCACCTGCATTATTGAAAATAAGCTCACAATGCTGTGCTTCGCCTCCCAGCTTACTGAAGCAGAAGGACCTAGCACAAAGTGTAGTGCAGAACTGCAGAATCGGTCTGAGGCAACAGAAGGGCTTCTAGGGGACTGCTTAAGAGTCAGTGGGCCTGTCCATATTCAAGAATCAGTGGCCAACCTAAATAAGTATGCCACTATCATTACAGGCTTCATTAGTAAGTGAATGTAAGATTGCATGCCAAAGAAGTAAATCTGAATGTTCCCAAACCATGGATGAACTGGGAGATCGACTCCCTACTGAAGTCCAGGTCTGACGCATACAAGTTGGGCAACCCCTATCTATACAGAAAATCCAGGTGTGACCTTCATAAGCCAATCAGAGATGCCAAGAGACAATATCAAACTAAGCTTGAGACCCAAACTGACCATATGTTCACCCGTCATTGTGGCAAGGATTGAGTGACATAATGCGCTACAAAGTGAAGTTGAACAGAATTGTGGGTGACAATACGTCCCTAACCTCTGAGATCAATGCGTTCTACACTCACTTTGAACAGAAGGTCAGTGAAATGATGTCACCTATCCCAACAATCTCAGCTGAACCTGTACCCACAGTCATCACCACAGACGTTAGTTCAGCTTTCTTGAGTGTGAACCCATGGAAAGTGACTGGCCCAGATGGAGTTCCTGGCCATGCACTCAGATCCTGCGTGAACCAGCTGGAGTATTCACGGGAGTATTCGCTGACATCTTTAACCTTTCCTTTCTACGATCTGAAGTCTTAAACTGTTTCAAGAGGAGCTCCATCATCGGGGGGCCAAAGCAAAATCTTGCAGTGTGCCTCAATGACTATTTCCCAGAGGCTCTCGTCTCCATAATTATGAAGTGTTCAAGAGGTTAGTCATGGATCGCATCAACTCCAACATACCAAATTGCTTTGATTCTTTACAATTCATGTACCAGCACAACAGGTCCACAGCAGATGCCATCTCCTTGGCCCTACACTCATCCTTGGAGCATCTGGATAACAAGGACACCAACACTTCTCCAGCATTATCCTTAACACCGTTGCCCCGCAAAGATGCGTACTCATCCCTCTTCTATATTACTTATACACACATGTCTGTATGGCCAAAATCTGCTCCAACTCCATTTACAAGTTTGCTGATGACACCACCATTGTAAGGCAGATCCCAAACAGCGACAAGACAGAATACAGGAAAGAGACTGAGTGCTTAGTGGCATGGTGTAAAGACAACAATACCTCCTTCGACATCATCAAAATGAAGGAGCTGAACATTGACATCAGGAAGCAGAGTGGAGGCCGTGCCCCTGATGGAATAAATGGTGCTAATGTGGAGATGGACAAGAGCATCAAAGTCCTGGGAGCGATGATCATCAACAATTTGTCCTGGTCCACCCCCAGACAGTCAAGAAAGCACACCAATGTCTCTACTTTCTCAGGAGACGAAGGAAATTCAGCATGTCCAGACTCTTACCAATTTTTATAGATGCATTGTAGAAAGCATTCTATCCAGACGCATTACAACATGGCTTGGCAACTGCTGTTCCCAAGACTGCAAGAAACTACACAGCGTTGTGTACACAGCCCAGTCCATCACACAAACCAGCCTTCCATCCATTGACTCCGTCTACACTCCCACTGCCTTGGGAAAGCATCTAACATAACGAAAGACCCCTCCCACTGCAGTTATACTCTCTTCCACCCTCTTCTGTTGGGCAGAAATATAAAGTTTGAATGCATGTACGAATAGGTTGAAGAACAGCTTCTTCCCCTCTGTTATCAGACTTATGAATAGACCTCTGCAATGTTAATTCTGATCTCTCTCTCTGCACCTTCTCTGTGGCTATAACATGGTAATCTGCACTTTGTTCTGCTACCCTGGTGCACTTTACATGGTACGATCTGCCTGCATAGCTTGCAAAACAACACTTTTCACTGTATCTCAGTATACGTGACAATGATAAATCAAACGCAATGATTTGATTTGATTTGATCTGATTTATTATTGTCACATGTACTGAGATACAGTAAAAAGTGTTGTTTTGTGTGCTAACCAGCCAAATCATACGTTATGTAAGTACAAAGTTAAAAAACACACAACACCAGGTTACAGTCAATCAGGTTTTGTGATTTTTAACTTTGTCAACCCCCGTCCAACACCAGCACCTCCAAGTCATTGCACAAGTACAGCAGAATGCAGAATACAGTGATAAATAGTGACTGACCTGAAACACTGACTCAGTCTCTCTCTCTCTCTCTCCCTCTTGCCAGAGGCTAACTGACTTGCAAAGAAAAATAGTTTTTTTTCCTTCCTGTCACATTTCCAGCACCCAGAGTGTTGTGCATTAGACATTCTGGATGCACCCACTACTTTTGCCACACCCACTGTTGCAAACTCTGATAGTCAATAAGCTCTGCACAAAAATCATCTCTTTATGGAAAAAAAAGTCAACATTTTTCCATTCTTGCAGTTTTCTTTTCACCTTCCAATTGTAGCCTGCAATTCCAGGCTCTTAATTTACTCATCATGGGAGCTTGAGGAGAAAGTCCAATTCATTTGTCAGTTGACTCAGTGAGATTGCAGCCAGGATGATGTGCACAGAATTCAGGTTACCTGGACCATACAGAATTTGAATAGGGAATGGAAAGGAGGGCATCAATCATGCTCCTGATGATCACACACTGTGCTTCCTGATGCGGCAAGAGGCCATATGCTCTCATTGAATGCCAAGTTCCTCAATTGAAAAACTGGCTGATGATATTAATTTGTCATCACCAAAAGATCTTCATGCAAATTCACAACAAGCTGCACTTGTACCAAGCTTTTATTGCAGTAAAATCTTCTCAGCTGCTTCGCAGTGGAGATTACCATTCACCAGATACGGGACTAGCCATATAATGAAGAGCTTTTGCCCGAAACGTCGATTTTCCTACTCCTCGGATGCTGCCTGACTTGCTTTTCTAGCAACACACTCTCAACTCTAGCCATATAAATGTTGGGTTACAAAAGCAGATTAGAGGCTGTGAATTCTGCAGCAATTAACTTAACAGCTGTCCAAAACTTGCCCACCATCTACAAGGCAGAAATCAATAATACTCAAGAAGGTCATCACCAGCCACGCCAAGGCAAGGCTTGATTGGTATCCCATCTACCACCTCCAACATTCACTCCCTTCACCACTGATGCACAGGGACAATACTGTGTACCATTTACAAGATGCACTACAGCATATCGCCAAGGTTCTTTTGACAGCACTTTCCAAACCTGTGACCTCTATCATCCAGAAAGACAAGGGCAGCAGATACATGGGAACACCACCATCTGCAAGCTCCCCTTCAGGTCATGCACTATCCTGATTTGGAAATATATTATTGTTCCTTCAATGTTGCTGGGTCAAAATCCTTCCCTAATATCATTCAGTATGTCACATGGAATGCAGTGGTTCAAAAAGGCAGCTCACCACTGTTTTCTTAAGGGTAACTAATGCCAGCCTTTTCAATAGTAGCCACATCCTACAAACATGAACTATCATGTCAACATCCCATTCACACTAAAAGGCCCCAACTTGTATAAATGCTCGTGGTTGTTATGACCCCTCAATTCCCACATTATCCAAATCAATATATCTTCGTAAGGCCTAGGAGATCAGCTGCGGTTTATTACACCAAGGGGAATGGAAATCCACAGGTCACTGCCCCAAGAGGTTTTGGAATACAGGGCATCAACTAAAGTTTTAGACCGGATTGAATCGATTTTTGTTACACACGGTGATTTCATTTTACGCAGGAAAGGTGGAGCTGAGCTAGAGATCAGTCATGATCTCATTAAAATGGTAGGACAGACCCAGAAGCAGAGTGGCTCTCTACTGTTCCTGTGTTCTAACAACTAGTCAGGCCATTCTCTGGCACAGAATTGTTTATTTTCTCTCCTTCTTCAAACACTACTTGTCTCCACATTTTCTCTCCTCATAAAAGAGGCATGTCAGCAACAGATCAAATATCTTATTGAGACCTTCAGAAAGGATGAACGGAAATGGAAAAGACAAGGTATTGCTATGCTCATCAATAGAAACATTATTGTTGAGAAAGTGGTCATTCAGTTCAAGAAGATACTGCCAATGCAATTCGGGTATAAATGGATCACAGGAACAGGAGGAGACCATTCAGTCCCTTGGGGATATTCTATTCTAGCTCTGATTTTAAAGGCTGTGGATTCTTTCTTGCATCATGTCTCTTTGTGCCACCACAATAATCACCCAGAAGGTGTTTCTATAAATCAATCCTATAAAACTCTTTGTGGGCCTAATGAAAGGCCAAGAGACAGCTAGTCAAATCTAAGCACAATTTTGAAAGATTGTAGGATTTGCAAGATGCAGTAGTTGTCACATGTACTGAGATACAGTAAAAAGTGTTGTTTTGCATGCTAACCAGCCAAATCATACCTTACATACATACAGCAGGATAATAGAACAGAATGCAGGAAATTACCCCATAATATTGTACACCCAAGAGATTGTCATTCAAGTCTAAGCACAATTTTGAAAGAGCCATATCGAACCTGAAACAAGAACTCTGTTTCTCTCTCCTCAGATACTACAGACCTGTGGAGTTTCTCCACCATTTCCTGTTTTTATCACGCTAATCTCTGTCCTTTGACTACAGACTGAAACTCTTTTCACCTTCAGTTACCTCCACCATTCCCACTGAGGACCATTCCTTGCATTTGTTCAGTGTTCTGCTCCCCTAAGTCCTCTGCATAATATCTTGAGACCTGTTGTAAATTAAAAGTATTTGCAAGCAGCTATTGTTGTTGATACGAACAACCGAAAACATTTCTGAAAATGAATCCATTGTCACCAACAAGTTTGGTCTTGGCTATTGTGCACATATTGATTTCAACAGATTACTATCAACATTGTTCGCCAACTGTTTGAATGCAGCTTGGTGAGTTTCCTTCTCGTGCTGTATTCAGCAATCACAATAAGTAAATTGGTTCACAACTAACCTCTTCTTCATCTTTCAGTAAGGTGCCTGCCTATAAGTAAAAACTCAGGAGGTATTTTGTTTCAACTTTGTTTACCATTCAAACGTGTGATGGGTGAAGAGGTTGGAGGTCATGTGACAAAACCTTCAGGAATACAGGTACATCCAACTACAGTTGAAAACCCAAGGCACTAAACTCCAAAACCTGACCATAGCTGAATCAAGTTCAGAACTAAAGACTGTTGATCCCCATTACAGTCTCTTGTGTTCAACTGCATTGCAAAATTGATTATTTTGTGTGGGGTCCTTCTACCCTGAAGTGATATGGAAGCATGGATATCCATCTTTCTGGTCTAATTAAAAGAGCCTTGTTCAATATACAAGAGGAGGTTTATTGTATTACTATTTACAGATTACACAAATCCGACCCATATAAATATGGTCTACATTATTACAGAGCTGAAAATGTGTTGCTGGAAAAGCGCAGCAGGTCAGGCAGCATCCAAGGAGCAGGAGAATCGACGTTTCAGGCATGAGCCCTTCTTCAGGAAGGAGCAGGAGAATCAACGTTTCGGGCATGAGCCCTTCTTCAGGAATTCCTGAAGAAGGGCTCACGCCCGAAACGTCGATTCTCCTGCTCCATGGATGCTGCCTGACCTGCTGCGCTTTTCCAGCAACACATTTTCAGCTCTGATCTCCAGCATCTGCAGTCCTCACTTTCTCCTCCTACATTATTACAGAGACTGTTAGGAACACACTAGGTCCCAGGTCTGTCTCCTTCAAGCTCCTTCATTACTTTACTCGGGTCCCTATCCCATTGTCACAGGGGGTGGTGCTTATTGCACTTAATTATGTATTAAGCCTTTCAAATCCATGTACAGTAACTGCTCTCAAATCGCCATTCACATCTCAGTCTAAAAGAAAGCACAAAGTTCTCTTCAACTGTCCTGGTCCTCACATGATATCTCTGATTTACATTTTCCTGGAGAATTTATCATATCATAACAACAGCCTTACACTCCCAACTTGCTCATCAGCTTCACTGTTTTTTTTCAATCCAATCTCTCAATTCCTTTCCCTTGCCCAATTAGATTATTCCTAACATCTAAATTAAACCACTCTTATTTAAATTATCCAAGTTATGGTAAACAACAAGTGAGTCGAAGAGTGTGGTTCAGGAAAAACGCAGCCCGTCCATGCAGCATCCCAAGAGAAGGAGAATCGACGATTTGGGCATAAGCTCTTCATCAAGCGTCATGCCCAAAACATTGATTCTCCTGCTCCTCGGATGCTGCCTGACCTGCTGTGCTTTTCCAACACCACACTCTTTGACTTTGATCTCCAGCATCTGCATTCCTCACTTTCTCCTACACAACAAGTGACTGTGGGCCTCAAAAAATGTCAGTCAATCAAAGAGAACCAGAATGGAGTTGTAATGGTCGGGTCATGCCTCAGTGTAATAGTGGCTAAATTAGTGGATAAGGAATATTTGTGGATGTCAGTTATATCGACTGACCCCAGAAGGCATTTGATAAAGTTCCTCCTAAGAGATTGCTTGCTAAAGATGGGCTCAAGGAATTAAAAGCAAATTATTGGGAAGTCCACTCAGCAGATTGGGAAGTCCACTCAGAAGTCCATTCAGCAGCTGGAGCAGCAAGGGTTTCTGGACAGATACTGATGTGATTGATAACATCCCACAGTATCCAGGTTGGGTCGTTAAACATTCATCATATTTTTTAATGAGCTGGAAAATGGTACTGAAAACCACATATTCAAATTTGATAATGGCACGGAAGTAATCAAGCAATCTAAATGGGTGATGCTGATAAATCTGATGAATGAGATAATAGATTACACTGACTGCAAATGTAAGGTCTTCCATTCAAAGAGGTAAATTTCTAAATGGTGAAAAGCTAGAAAGGGGCGATATCTGATATGACTTGAGGGGTGTGGGGGAGTTTACATCCAAGTTCATGGATCATGTAAATGGCAAAAATTAGGGAAAGAAAACAAGTCAACAGATTAACAGAATCAGTATATCAGGTGGACTAGATTACAAGGGGATATAATGTAGGGATATGTAAGGGGTATAATCAAGATGCTCTTGGGTGACATGAAAATTGGTAAGGTGGTAGAAAGTGAAGAAACTCATCATAAATTGCAGGAAGATATCAATGGGACTGGTCAGACAGGAAGATCAGTGGTAAATAGAATTAAACTTGGAAAAGAGTGAAGTAATACTTTTGGAGAGGTCCAACAAAGCAAGGGATTAAACTATGAATGTTAGAACCCTAGAAGATACTGAAGATCAGTGTGTATTATCCACAGATCCCTGAACATGACAGGATGGATGGTGAAGAGGGCATTTGGGATACTTGCCTTTATTAGGCGAGGTATTGAATATAAGAGCAGGGAGATTATGCTGGAACTGTAAAAGATAAAGTCACCACAGTTCTACTAGAACATAGGGTTGCTCTCTCATTAGAGACCGATAATTGGTGCTGGCTTAACCTAAGGGTCACCATATCACAGGTGAGAAGAAGAGTCCTTCATGGTAATGTTCAGCAAATGTGGGAATTGGACACTCTTAGCATCACTCTACATTGGAAATCACTCATCCAGTCAACTTTTTAAAATTCATTCACAAGATGAGGTTGTCACTGGCTAGGCCAGCATTTATTATTAATAATAATTTATTAATTATTTAAGAGTCAACCACATTACTGCAGGTCTGGAATCACTTATGGTCCAGACCAGATAGGGATAGAAGTTTCCTTCACTAAAGAGTATTAGTGAACCAGATAGTACTGTTTTTCCCCAACAATAATTTCATGGTCACCATTAGAATCTTAATTCCAGATTTTTATTGCATTCCAATTCCACTAACTGCAGAACATTATTGTCTCTCTGGATTAACAGTGCAGTGATAATACCACTTGGCTGTTGCATTCCCTGCTGAGCTAACTGAAACCATTGGATCTCTACAAAACACTGGTTAGGCCACAACTGGAGGATTGCTTGCAATTCTGGTCACCACATTATAGAAAGGATGCGATCACATAAGATATTTATTGAAGTGATGGAGGGTCACATTTATGAGGAAAGATTGAATAGGCAGGGGTTGCTTTCCTTGGAGCAGAGAAGGTTGAGCGGAGACACGACGGAAGCCTATAAGATTATAAGGGGCATAGATAGGGTGGATAGAAAGGCTATTTTTCAATAGTAATGGATCAATAACTGGGGGCATAGATTTACGCTAAGGTGAAGAAGGCTAAGAGGAGATTTAAGGAGAGTGGTGAGAGTCTGGAACTCACTGCATCAAAATGTGGTTGAAACAGAAACTCTCAAAACATTTAAGCAATTTTAACATTTTCACTTGTGATGACATATGGTTCCAGAGCTTTGGGACAAAAGCTGTTCTTTGTTGCCTGAATTGTGTTGATCTCATTCTTTACTAACACAGTTACCCTGCTTCCTCTTCCTTTCCGCCTATCCTTCCAAAGTGTTTCATACGCCTTAATACTCATTTCTCAGCCCCATGTTACTAACTAAAAGAACAAATAACAAGCACTACCCGCTAAGAACAGTTCAACAGTAATGGAAGGTAGGAAAAGAGAGAGGGAACTCAACTTCTCATTTGTAACCATGTCTCTATAATTGCTATCAGATAATTATCACTTATTTCTATTGGTGCCATGAATCCATCTATCCTCTGGCAAAAGTCATATGCATTCAGATAAATTGTCTTTGACTTTGCCTTTTGATCAGTTTATCCTACTCTAATCCTACTTGCTGGATACATTGCCTCATACTCAATTTGCAAGGACACTGCTTCAAGGAAAGGCCATCCGAGTGGAACAGATCAGACCCCAAAAAATATCACACACCAAAGAGAAGTTTGCAAAGTCCCTATGAGACTAGTCTCTTTCACCAGCAAGAAATCCTATTCATCCAACTTCAACATCCTTCCCACTTGGTGCAAAATATGTCTTGTGAGCTGTTAGCATCACAGAAATGCTGCACTGTGCAAGCCCAGTACTGAATAGTGTGGCATATGAGGATCAATCAGCATCATAGAGCTTGGTTGACAGTCCAGATGTCAGTGCTAGAAATACGAGGCCCTTTAAACATCAATTAGAACAGCGAAAGAGTTGAGTGAGAGCAGTTGATGCACACCAGTCTTTATATTCGTGCAGTGTTACGAGTGTGAGACCATCATTGAACAGGTTGATTAGAAAATATGTGTGCTGTGATAGTGTATCTATTTCTGAACTCGAAGGCCTGGGTTCAAGTCTCACTTGCATCAGAGCTCCATAATAAAATCTCTGAACAGGTTAATTAGAAAATTATCTTCAAAAAGGGATGATTTCTTTTCCGTACAACTCCATTTCAGTTGAGTTCCCTCTCTCTTTTTGTACCTTCCCTTACTGTTGAACTGTTCTTAGCCGGTAGTGCTTGTTGCTTGTTCTTTTAATTAGTAACATGGGTGGTTAAAAAAATCCAGTTACATAACAGCATGTCTGAACAGGAAAAGACAAAAGAAAAGGTTCTTGAGGGCTCTTTGTGGCATTGTTCCTTCCTCTAGCCTAGAAGACTCAGATTCATATCCCACATGTTTCAGAAGTGTGTTATAACATGTCTGAAGAGATTGGTTAAAAATATTCAAAAGCATTTGGTGAGCAATTGTTGAAGACAATGGCAGGACACATGGACCTGGGTTCAGACCTTACTTGTTCCAGAGATGGGTCATGACATCTCTAAACAGGATGTTTAAAAAAAACGATACAATTGCTGAGCTTGGCTTAGTACATAATCTAATTTGGTGCGATCACTTTTAAAAAAAGTTTGAGATACAGCCCTGAGTACAGAGTGCCTCAGCAGACATGTTTTGCCTATTAACTCTAAAAAAAAATCCTTCTCTTTATATATCCATCTCCAGATCTCCCAGTTAACAATTTATAATACACAACCCTTAACAAACACTCCCCAGCAGAGCTATGCAGTAACACAAGACTGGGCTGTGTTGTTGTGGGCAGTATTTGTTCTTTGGGTGATTCGGTGGTGGGTTTTTAAACAGAAAGAGCTGGGCTCCCCTCCAGTGTGTGTTGGCAAGGAAGGGGCGCAGAAGGGAGATGGGAAAAGTGTTTCTGCTAAATGATTGATTTACAATAAAACCCTTTGTATATCTCCAAACATCTTTTGCTCCCTAAACCAACTTATGGATATTGGTCTGAAATTAAGAATCTACCGATGACAATTGTTAATTCTCGGAAAAACCCATCTGGCTCGCTAATGTCCTTCAGGGAAGGAAATCTGCCGTTCTCATCTGGTCTGACCTACATGTGACTCCACAGCCTGTGTAGGGATTCCAATGATCACCACCAAGAGCGGCTCCGCAGCAGCTGTACTGATCAGGCTGGTTGGGTCCTAAAGGACAGCTGGGTCTGCGGCAGGTTGATGGGAACCAACAAGAGGGAAAAACATAGTTGACCTCATCCTTACCAGACTGCCGATTCTGTCCATGAGAGTATCAGTAAGAGTTACCACCGAACAGTGGAGTTGAAGTCACAGCTTCACCTTGAGAACGCACTCCATTGTATTGTGTGCCAATATCAGACTGCTAAATGGGACAGACTTCAAACAGATCTAGCAACTCAAGACTGGGCATCCATGAGGTACTGTGGGCAATCAACAGCACAATCTGCAATCTCATGGTCAGCATATACACCACTCAAACATTACCGTCAAGCCAGGGGATCAACCCTGCTTCTATGAAGAGTGCAGGAGGGTGAAATGAGGTGTCAAACTGGTGAAGCTACCAAACAGGGCTATTTGTATGCCAAACAGCACAAGCAGTGAGCGATGGGCAGTGTCAAGCTAAGTGTTCCCACAACGAAAGGAGCAGATCTAAGGTCTGCAGGTGTTTCACTTTGGTTAGGCAAACCAGGGCAGGTCATACACAGTTAATGGTAGGCCCTGGGGATTCCTGCCGAACAAAGAGACCAGGTTCATGGTTCCTTGAAAGTGGAGTCATAGATAGATAGGGAAGTGAAGAAGGCATATGGCATCTTGCTTTCATTGTTCATGATTTGGAGATGCCGGTGTTGGACTGGGGTGGACAAAGTTAAAAATCACACAACACCTCGTTAGAGTCCAACAGGTTTATTTGGAAGCACTGGCTTTTGGAGCTACCTGATGAAGGAACAGCACTCCGCAAGCTAGTGATTTCAAATAAACCTGTTGGACTACAACCCAGTGTGATTTCTAACTTCCTGGGTCATAACATTGATATAGGAGTTGGGGTGTCATGTACAGGGCAATGGTGAGGCCACTTTTGGAATACAATTCTGGTCACCTTTCTACAGAAAATATGTCGTTAAACTTGAGAGGGTGCAGAAAAGGTTTACAAGGGTGATGCCTGCATTGGAGGGTTGAGAGATAGGAGAGGCAAAATAGGCTGGAGCTAATTTCCCTGGGACATTGGAGGCTGAGGTGTAACCTTATAGAGCTTTATAAATCATGAGGGGCATGGATAGAATAAACAAGACCTTTTAACCAAGGTAAGGGAGTCCAAAATTAGAGGGCATAGACCAGAAGACCATACGACATAAGATCAGAAATTAGGCCATTCAGCCCATCAAGTCTGCTTTGCCAGTCAATCATGGCTGATACATTTCTCAAACCCATTCTCCCTCTTTCTCCAGTAACCTTTAATCCCCTTGATACTCAATAACCTATCCAGCTTAGTCTTAAATATACTCAATGACCTGGCCTTCACAGCCTTCTGTGGCAATGAATCCACAGATTTACCACTCCCTGGATGAAGACATTTCTCCTTATCGCCGTTAAAAGGTCTTCTCTTTAATCTAAGGCTGTGCCCTCGGGTCCTCGTGTATCTTACCAATAGAAACATCTTCCCAGCAACTACACAGTCCAGGAAATTCAGGATTCTGTATGTTTCAATTAGAGCCCCCCTCATCCTTCAAAACCCCATTAAGTATAGACTCGGAATCCTCAAACATTCCTTATATATTAAACTTTTCATTCCTGAGACCATTCTCATAAACCTCCTCTGAACAAGCTGCAAGTCCAGTACATCCTTCCTAAGATGTGGGACCCAAAACTGCGCACAATACTCCAAGTCTGGTCTGATCAGAGCCTTATACAGTCTCAGAAATATATCCCTGTTTTTATGTTCAAGTCTTCTCAAAATAAATGACATCATTGCATTTGCTGAACTACTGACTCAACCTGCAAGTTTACCTCAAGAGAACCCTGACCTAGAACTCCCAAGTCTCCTTGCACTTTAGACTTCTGAACTTTCTCCCCATTTAGAAAATAGTCCATGCCTCTATTCTTCCTATAAAAATGCATGACCTCACACTTTCCCACATTGTGCTCCATCTGCCACTTCTTTGACCACTCTCCTAACCTTTCCAAATCGTTTTGCAGCCTCCCCACCTCCTCAATGCTACCAGTCCCTCTACCTATCTTTGTATCATCTGCAAACTTAGCCAGAATGCCCTCAGTTCCTTCATCTAGATCATTAATGCATAAAGTGAAAAGTTGTGGTCCCAACACTGACCGTTGCAGAACACCACTTGTCACCAGCTGCTGTCCTGAGAAGGGCCCTTTTATCCCCACTCCCTGCATTCTCGCAGACAGCCATGCTTCAATCTATGCTAGCACTTGCCTCTCACACCATTGGCCCTTATCTTACTGAGTAGCCTCCTGTGCTGCACCTTGTTAAAGGCCTTCTTGAAGTCCAGGTAGATAACATCCATTGGCTCTCTTTGTTCTAACCTGCTTGTTACGTTCTCAAAGAATTCTCGACGATTTGTCAGGCATGACAGCTCCTTGAGGAAATATGCCGACTTCACCCTATTTTACCATACATTTCCAAGGTTTAAAGTGGGAGGGTAAAGATTTAAAAAGGACCTGATAGGTAACTTTGTCACATGGAGGGCGATTGAGCTGCCAGAAGTAGTGGTAAAAGCGGTTACAATTGCAACATTTAAAAGGAATCTGGATTGGTACGTGATGAGGAAGGGTTTAGAGGGAAATGGGCCAAATGCTGGAAAATGAGACTAGGCCAGATTGGGATGCCTCAACACGGATGAGTTGGGCCAAAGGGTCTGTTTCTGTGCTGTGTGACTCGATGACTCTATGTGCAGGTGAGGTAGATTGGCCATGCTAAACTGCCCTGTCATGTTCAGGGATGTGCAGGCTAAGTAGATTTAGCCATCGTGAATGGGTTGGGGGGGATGGTGAGGAAGTGCCTCTGGGAGGAATGGTCTTCCAGGTGCAGACATGATGCAATGAATGGCCTCTCTACACTGTAGCGATTCTAAAATGATGCTACGACTCACCATACAAATATAATAGTTACAAGAGTAGATCAGAGGCCTGGAGTCCTGCAGTCCTCACCGCCTGAGTCCCCAAAGCCTGTCCATCATTTACAAGGAGCAAATCAGGAGTGTGATGGAACATTCCCGACTAGCCTGGTTGGCACCACATCCACAAGCATCCACTCCTTCCATCATCAAACTCAGTAACAGCTTTGTGTACTAACTAAAATATGCATTAAAGAAATTCACCAGAAATCCTTAGACAGCACCTTCTAAATCCACAGCCACTTCCATCTAGAAAGGCAAGAGCAGCAGTTACAAAAACAAACTATGACCATGAAGTTCCCTCTCAAGCTACACACTTGGAAATATATCATTGTTCCTTCACAGTCGCTGGTTCAAAGTCCTGGAATTCCCTCCCCAAGGGCATTGTGAGTCTAGCTATGTACGGATTGCAGTGGTTCAAGTAGGCAGCTCATCCAACACCTTCTCAAGGGCAACTAGGGACAGGGGAAAAATGCTGGCCAGCCAGAGACATCCACGTCTCACAAGTGAATAAAAACAAGATCAGAAACAGACAAAAAACTTTTTAGAATTTTGTTTCTGAGGTAAAATGGGCAAAGTAGAGCTCACAATCAGCTTTGTGAACAAGGCCTGACTAATTGTTTATTGCTTCATCTTGGCTTGGCAACTGCAGCACCTGAACCCATCGGAATTGCAGGTCATCCCATGGGTTGGGCAGTACCTCATCCACATTGAAAATAGTCTTTAAGCATGTTGATGTGTGCTGGTTGGGCTATAGGCATCATTTGGTTAAGAATATCCACTGTTGATAACCCACCTGCTCCTTCCTGACCTCACAACCTGCCCACAGACAATGATGGGCTTTCTTGTTTCGGTTTTTAGATTTTAGGTTTTATTTTCATATGTACTCAAGTACAGGATGACAGGAGGGCAGTGAAATGTTTACAATGTCGCCAATCACAGCACCATTTTAGGTACTAGGTTCAAAAGGAGAAGAAAAAACAAATAATCCAAAAGTTCAACATTAACGTCCTTCTCAGTATAAAGTAGTAAATAAGAAATTAAGTTAGAAGTTCCAAATTACAGTCTTTCTTTCGCGATGGGCCTGCAGACACTCCACACTGGGCTTTTTCCACAAGGGTATCTCACCCCTGTGCTGGGCTCATTCTCTGTCCCACACTGGGCTCAATCGCTCTCTCCCCCTGCACTGGGCTGGCTCGATCTCTCGCTGCCCCCAAACTGGGCTGGCTCGATCTCTCTCTCCCCCCGCACAGGGCCTGATCTCTCTCTCTCTCTCTCTCTCTCCCTCTGCACTGGGCTCAATCTCACTATCCCCTTAACACTGGGTTCCATCTCACTCCCCCGATCCCAACCAACTCCGCACTGGGCTCAATCTCTCCCCCAAGCTGGGCTTGATCTCTCTCTCCCCCCGCGCTGGGCTCGATCTCTCCCCCCTGCGTTGGCCTCGATCTCTCCCCCCTGCGTTGGCCTCGATCTCTCTCCTGCATTGGGCTCACTCTCTCCCCCGGGTTGGCCTCGATCTCTCTCCTGCATTGGGCTCACTCTCTCCCCGTGTTGGCCTCGATCTCTCTCCTGCATTGGGCTCACTCTCTCGCCCGTGTTGGCCTCGATCTCTCTCCTGTGTTGGCCTTGATCTCTCTCCTGCGTTGGGCTCACTCTCTCCCGTGCGTTGGGCTTGATCTCTTGATCCCTGGGCCTCGCCACTGCCTTCCAGCCACCAACCACTGTCTGGGTTCACCAGCTGCCTCTCAACAGGCAGCTGGCGTCCTGCTCTGATGCTGCTCCAGGCTCCCAGGCCTTTCTTCAGTACCACCGACCACCTGAGTTGTGCCTGGGCACACCAGCTGCCTCGTGAATGACCACCAAAGTCCTCGCTCTGGGTCCCAGACCCCGCCCGTTGCTGCTGCCTCCACGATCAAGCTCGCTCCAAAAGGTAGAAGAGATAAGAACCAAAAAGAAGGTAAAAAGCAAGAGAAGAAGAAATAAATGCTTTCGGAGCAGACAGGTTCTGGCTCAGGACCCCTACTCCATCTCCATCATAGGCTGTCGACTCTAGGTTTGACCATCAGATGTTTAGTTGTACCTGCTGAAGTGACACTTCGGCTAACTCGCTTAACATTCCTGCTGAACGGCTTTTGTCTGAAACGTTGATTTTCCTGCTCCTCGGATGCTGCCTGACCTGCTGAGCTTTTCCAGTAACCCTCTAATCTAGATACCCTTAACATACTAACTAGCCCTGAGTCACTTTGTACAAGAGATGTTTATCACAGTTTCTGGTATCGACGCATGTTAAAACCATAGGCACTGTCATGTCCAGGCTAGTAAAAATCAACTTGTTTACTAACTGCAGGACACTTCTCTCAGTCCACTATGCTCCAAGTGACCCCAGTAACATGGAAATTAAGACCTTTATACCATCAGGTCAATGACAAAATACAGTGATGGTATCGTCAGCATGTCTCTTAAAGGTGCATTTCACACTAGCTGCAAGACATATCACAATACTGTCAGAACTCCTCTACCATACATCGCGCTCTCCATCTTTCTCTTCATTTTCAAGTCACTGCTTCTGTGCTTTCTTTTTCTTCAAGCTTTTGATTGGCTGTCCCTCTGTAGCCTTGCAGTATCGGGTCCAACTGTGTCTCAGTATCCATCCCGTTCCAAACACTGCGGTGATGCAATGTAACTGAACTAGTAACAACCTTGTTCTATGCTGTAACACTCCTGTGAAGCATTTTGGAGTGCGCTAACATTTAGAAAGGCGTTATATAAACACAAGTTGTTGTTGAATTGTCCTTTCCCAGCTTGGGGTTCGTATACAAAGTTAAACAACGGCAAGAAACCAACATTTGCCATCACATATTTATTTATAAACCAGTCAAAACGCAAGAGAAGCCCAGGTATTTGAACCAGTGGCTATTCAGACAAGGTGATCTTGAACTATTGATATGCAGCAGTTAGCAGCACATCACCACCTTCCATGGCCTTCACAGATGGGAATAAATACTGGCCTTGCTGCTGCCAACCATATCCCATAAACAAATGTAAAAGAACACACAAGGACATGGGTTCAGTGCAATTTGCTCATCCCACAATTGGGATGCTTTACAGAGGAGAAAGTGAGGTCTGCAGATGCTGGAGATCAGAGCTGAAAATGTGTTGCTGGAAAAGCGCAGCAGGTCAGGCAGCATCCAGGGAACAGGAGAATCAACGTTTCGGGCATAAGCCCTTCTTTTGACATGTCACCTCAGAAGACAGAGTCAACACAACTTAGTGTGAATGAACAGGTCAAGACTTGATGAAGCAATAGGTTTCCCTATGATTCAAAAAAGGAAGCCACGTCTCACAAAGAAATGTGCCAGGTCACGTTATAAATGAGTCAATGCCTGCTTCAAATATTATTTCTCAATAACATGCATCACATGAGTATACTGGTACAATGGCCCATAAAATGGGATTGTCAACATTGTTGAAATTCTAACACATTATAAATGGATCAGAATTGTTTTATCCATTAAAAAGATCTGGGCCAAAACTTATCTTCCACCTAAAATCATTAAAACTCCACTGGCCACTGGCAAACTGCTAACTTTTTTTAAAAATTCACTCACAGGATGAGGGTGTCTTTGGCTAGGCCAGCATTTATTGCCCATTCCCAATTGCTCAGAGGGCAGCTAAGAGTCAACCACTTTGCTGTGGGTCTGGAGTCACATGTAGGCCAGACCAGGTAAGGATGGCAGATTTCCTTCCCTATAGAAACCAGAGGGGCTTTTCCTGACAATCAACAATGGAATCATGGTAATCATTTGAATTTTAGATCCAGATTCTTTTATTGATTGATTGAGTTATTGTTGGCACATGTACAGAATAACAGAGAAAAGTGTTGCTTTGCTTGCTATACAGGCAGATCGTACCATAAAAAGTGCATCATAGTAGCAGAACACAGTGCAGAGACCAGAATTAACATTTGAGAGGTCTTTTCTAAAGTCTGATAACAGGGGAAGAAACTGTTCTTGAATCTAGTTGTATTTGTATTCAAACTTTTGTTTCTTCTGCCTGACAGAAGAGCGTGGGAGAGAGTTTAACCAGGGTGGGAGTGATTGTTGATTATGTTGGTTGCTTTCCCGATGTAGTATAGATGGAGTCAGTGGATGGAAGACTGGTTTGTGTGATGGACTAGGCTGTGGTCATGACTCTGTGTAGTGTTTTGCATTCTTGGGAAGTGCAGTTACCATACTTCACAGTGATACACCCAGATAAGATGCTTTCTCTGGTGCATCTAAAAAAATTGGTCAGAGTTTTTGTGGACATGTCGAAATTCCTTAGTCTCCCCAGGAAGTAGTGACATTGTTGTGCTTTCTTGACCATCAGTCATAGCAAGATTTGAACCCCACAACAAGGTTGACTTCCTGGATTAATCGTCTAGCAATAATATCACTAAGTCCTTGCCTACCCCTAAACCACTTCTGCCTGTTGTGTATATATTGGCTGCTGCATTTCCTATGCTATAATAGTCCCCACACTTCAAACATTAATAGCTTCATTGACTGTGAAGCACTTTGGAACATCCCAATGTTATGAAACCATCACTAGCTTCCACCCACTCCCCCATTCCCCCAGAGAAATCCAAGTTCTTCCTTTTAACATGCCCATTTTACTGAAATCAGGTTGAAAACATTGGATGTTTTCTCTTCCATCCACCAGCTCAACACTGTAACAGAAATGCTAGACTAAAGGAGTGAGTTCAATGCACTGACTACCTGCTTCTGAGTCCATAGGTTCCAGGTTCAAGCCCCACTACTGACAGTCCAGGCAAGTGAAGATAAGTGGTCTCCAGCTCAGAATATTGGGTTGATAAACACAGTTGTATTCACAAGTATGATTATACATCAATGATCAAAGGCTTGTCCTGTGTAGCAGGTGATACAGAACAAGATGGTATTCTTAACTATGAGGAGAACAGCCTAGAACATGCGAAGGACATAGTTAAGTGGGTAGCAAATGAAATTCAGTGCAGAGAAGAGTGAGATGATGCATTTTGTAAGGAAGAACACCTAGAAACAACACAAAATAAAGAATGCAATCCTGAAAAGGGTGCAGCAATAGGAGAACCTGATTGTATATCTGCATTAGTCATATAAGTAATAGAGTCATCGAGTCACAGGCCCTTCGGTCCAACCAGTCCATGCTGACCACAATACCAAACTAAACTAGTCCCATCTGCCTGCACTTGGCCCATATCCCTCCAAACATTTCTTATTCATATACTTATCTAAATGTCTTTTAAATGTTGTAACTGTACCCACATCGACCACTTCCTCTGGAAGTTCATTCCACACACAAAACAGTCTGAATAAACAAATTGCTACTCATGTCTTTTTTAAGCCTTTCTCCTCTCACTTTAAAAATATGCCCCTAGCTTTGAAATCCTCCCCCTAGAGAAAAGACATCTACCACTCACCTTATCTGTACCCCTCATGATTTTATAAACCACTATAATATCACCCCTCAACCTCCTACACTCCAGTAAAAAAATGTGCCAGCCTATCCAACCTCTCCTTATAACTCAAACCCTCCATTCTTGGCAACATCCTGGTGAATCTCTATTGAACCCTCTCCAACTTAGTAATATTCTTCCGACAACAGGGTGACCAGAACTGTACACAGTAGTCCACAACAGGTTTCACCAACACCTTGTACAACTTCAACATAAAGTCCTAACTCTTATACTCAAAGGCCTGATTAATGAAGGGAAACATGCAAAATGCCTTCTTAACCAAACCTGAAAGAATTATGTCCATGAACCCCTAAGACTCTCTGTTCTACAACACAAACATGGCGCTACTTTTAATAGTTTGTTTTACCAAAATGCAGTACCTTGCATTTATAAATTAAACTCCATCTGCCACTCTTCAGCCCATTGACTCAAATACAGTCCATTGAGTCATAGAGATGTACAGCACAGAAACAGACCCTTCGGTCCAACTCATCCATGCCGACCAGATATCCCAACCTAATCTAGTCCCATTTGTCAGCATTTGGCCCATATCCCTCTAAACCCTTCCTATTCATATGCATATCCAGTTGCCTTTTAAATGTTGCAATTGTACCAGGTTCCACCACTTCCTCTGGCAGCTCATTCCATACACACACCACCCGCTGTGTGAAAAAGTTGCCCCTTAGGTCCCTTTTAACTTTTTTCCCTCTCACCCTAAACCTATGTCCTTTAGTTCTGGACTCCAACCCAGGGAAAAGACCTTGTCTATTTACCGTATCCATGTCCCTTATGATTTTATAAATTCCGAGAAGGTCACCCGTCAGCCTCCGACACGCCAAGGAAAACAGCCCCAGCCTATTCAGCCTCTCCCTGTTGCTTATATCCTCCAACCCTGGCAACACCCATGTCAATCTTTTCTGAACCTTTTCAAGTTTTACAACATCCTTCCAATAGGAGCGAGGCCAGAATTGCACACAGTATTCCAACAGTGGCCTAACCAATGTCCTGGGCAGAAGTGGGCACTGCAGATGCTGGAAATCAGACTCCAGGTTAGAGTGATGCTGGAAAGGGCACAGCAGGTCAGGCAGCATCCAAAGCGCAGGAAAATCTATGTTTCATCAGCCTGATGAAGGGCTTTTGCCCGAAACATCGATTTTCCTGCTCCTCGGATGCTGCCTGACCTGCTGTGCTTTTCCAAACCACCCTAACTAATGTCCCGTACAGCTGCAACATGAGGTCCCAACTCTGATGCTCAATACTCTGACCAATTAAGGAAAGCATACCAAACATCTTCATTATCCTGTCTACCTGTGACTCCACTTTCAAGGAGCTATGAACTCACACTCCAAAGTCTCTTTGATCAGCAACACTCCCAAGGACCTTACCATTTGCTCTGATTTGCTTTTTCAAAATGCAGCACCTCACGTTTATCTCAATAAAGCTCCACCTACCACTCCTCAGCCCAATGGCCCATCTGCTCATGACCCCGTTGTATTCTGAGGTAGTCTTTGCTGCCCACCAAGCCTCCAGTTTTGGTGTCATCTGCAAATTTACTAACTATATCTCCTACGTTCACATCCAAATTATTTACATAAATAGAACCATAGAATCCCTATAGTGTGCATACAGGCCCTTCGGCCCAACAAGTCCACACCGACCCTTCGATGAAGGGTCCAGACCTATTCCCCTACCCTATTATTCTATATCTACCTCTGACTAATGTACCTAACCTACACATCCCTGAAGACTATAGGCAATTTAGCATGGCCAATTCATCTAACCTACACATCTTTGGATTGTGGAAGGAAACCAGAGCACCTGGAGGAAACCCACGCAGACACAGGGGCAAATGTGCAAACCCCACACAGACAGTCACCCGAGGTTGGGATCGAACCTGGGTCCCTGGCACTGTTAGGCAGTAGTGCTAACCACTGAGTCACCAAATGATGAAAAGCAGTGGCCCCAGCACTGATCCTTGTGGCACACCTCTGGTCACAGGCCTCCAGTCTGAAAGGCAACCCTCCACCACAACTCTGTCTTCCACCTTAAAGCCAGTTCAATTGATCAAGATCTCTTTGTAATCTAAGGTAACCTTCCTCACTGTCCACTATGGCAACAATCTTTGTGTCACCATAATCTTACTAATCATGCCTTCAATATTTTTATCAAATTGATTTATATAAATGAAAACAATAGTGGACCCAGAACCAAACCCTGTGGTACGTCGCTGGTCACAGGCCTCCACTGTGAAAAACAATCCTCTGCCATTATCTTCTGTTGCTTATTGTAAAACCAATTTTGAATTCAATTGGCAAGCTCACCTTGAATCCCACGTGATCTAACTTTACTAATCAGCCTACTATGCGGAACTTTGCCATCGGCTTTACTAAAGTCCAAACAAACAATGACTACCGCTCTAACCTCATCAATTTTTTTGGTTACTTCCTCAAAAAACCCAATCACATTTGTGAGACATGATTTCCTCGCACAAAACTATTCTGACTATCCCTAATCATTCTTGCCTCTCCAAATGCATGTAAATCTTCTCTTTCAGAATCGGTTCCAACAACTTACCCACCACCGATGTCAGACTCACAGGTCTATAGTTTCCAGGCTTCTCCTTACATCCCTTCTTAAACAAAGGCAGAACATTAGCCAATCTCCAGTCATCCGACACTTCACCTGTAGTTATAGATGATACAAATGTTTCTGCAATGGGCCTGCAATTCTCTCCCTAACATCTCACATATGCCTGGGATAAAATAGATCAGATCCTGGAGATTTATCCACTTTTATATTTTCTAAGACCTCTAAAACTTCCTCTTCTGTAATGGGAACTGTTTTCAAAACATCAATATTTATTTCCCTGAGTTCTCTAGCGTTAATTTCTTTCTCCACAGTTAAAGCTGATATGAAATATTCATTTAATACCTCTCCTGTTTCCTGAGGTTCAACACAAAGATGACCTCTTTGATATTTAAGGAGACCCTACTCTGTAGTTGACAGGACAGGTTGAGAGAATGATTAATAAAGCAGAGGGTATCCAAGGGTTTATTAATTGAAGCGTAGAGTGCAACAGCAAGGAGGTTATGGTAAACTTGAATTAGATTCTGGATTAGAGTGGTGCTGGAAAAGCACAGCAGTTCAGGCAGCATCCGAGGAGTAGGAAAATCGATGTTACGGGCAAAAGCCCTTCATCAGGAATAGAGGCAGAGTGCCTGCAGGGTGGGGAGATAAGTGAGAGGAGGGTGGGGGTTGGGAGAAAGTAGCAGAGAGTACAATAGGTGAGTGGGGGAGGGGTTGAAGGTGATAGGTCGGCGAGGAGGGGAATGGGGATGTTTAAGATATGATAGAGGTGTTTAAGATATAATGGGATGTTTAAGATATGATGGGGGCGTTTAAGATATGATAGAGGTGTTTAAGATATGATGGGACGTTTAAGATATGGGTGTCTCGGAGATGTTCCCTAAAGCGCTCTGCTGGGAGGTGTCCAGTCTCCCCAATGTAGAGGAGACCGCATCGGGAGCAATGGATACAATAAATGATATTGGTGGATGTGCAGGTAAAACTTTGATGGATGTGGAAGGCTCCTTTAGGCCTTGGATGTAGGTGAGGGGGGAGGGGTGGGCACAGGTTTTGCAATTCCTGTGGTGCAGGGGAAGGTGCCAGGACCGGAAGGTGGGTTGTTGGAGGGCATGGACCTGACCAGGTAGTCACGGAGGGAACAGTCTTTGTGGAAGGTGGAAAGGTGTGGGGAGGGAAATATATCCCTGGTGGTGGGGTC